>NW_015506243.1:251118-267039 GCF_001515645.1 Sinocyclocheilus grahami | reverse complement strand
AGTGCGTGCGTGTGTGTGTGTGTGTGTGTGAGTGAGTGAGTGAGTGAGTGAGTGAGTGAGTGAGTGAGTGCGTGCGTGCGTGCGTGCGTGCGTGCGTGCGCGCGCGAAGCCCCATTTCCCACAGAAATAAATTCTGCGGTTGAGATGGAATGGAAAAGCAATGACAGACAGTGATTCATAAATAGGAAATTACTCCCTGCATATTTCATACAAGGTTCCTGTGTTGGTCATTTTTCCTGCACGATGTTCTGGCTGATGCCTGATGAAATATTTACTGTAACTAGAGACAATTACTAGAGAAAGACAGAGCCAGGGCCAGAGAAAGACTGTAACCTGCTTCTGGGTCACAAACAGGAAATGGGTGCCGTCACTTTAGTAGGCAATCCATATTCTAGAATGACAAAATATAGCTTGTGTTTGCAAAAGTTGCATTTTCCCCGCCAAGATGTTCAAGGAGAATCATTTAAAAATTGAATCTGGAGAGACGTTGTGCTCTTGTTCTTCCAGGCAGCCTGGAGTTTCAGTGAACACATTTGTGGTCTTGTTAGAGTGAAATTAAACATGAAACTATTTCCCGTCTGGGCATTTTAAAGCACAATGTGTCCCCTGAAGATTTTTATTTTTCCGAATGTGATATCAGACCACAGGAATGAGATCAGTAAACAAGTAAATTAGTAATCAGACCAGTACGACCACAGCAGTGGGATCAGATCTTTGAGATCAGATCAGTGAGATCAGACGAGTAAGACCACACTGGTGAGATCAGACAAACAAGACCACGGTGGTGGGATCAGATATTTGAGATCAGGTCATTGAGATCAGATCAGTAAGACCACAATGGTGAGATCAGACCATTAAGAACACAGCAGTGGGATCAGATCAGGTCAGTGAGATCAGACAAGTGAGACCACGTTGGTTGCCATCACAGTAACAATTAAATGAAATATTTACTATTTTTAGCACTATTTGAAACCTTGTTTCTTCAGAAAAGTAGGCCAACATGGCATTTAAACAATTTTTAGAACGAAAACAAAAATGATTTATTTCCTTAGAATGTTAAATATAAACCATGCATCATGTTACAGCTACCAATAAAGTTACAACTAACTGGAGAGCTGGTTTTACTTACTTGGTAAAGCCAATTTGACTCATATTTGGCAGCTGTATGTATTTTAATTTGCCGATTTTACTACAGATTCTGATACAGATACCGAAATGGGATTGTAAAATAAAATATACAAATTTAAAAGTAAAATACATTTACTATTTATAGCACTATTTAAACCCTACTTTCTTCCAAATGCTGGGCCCCTTATAATGTGAATACTGCATTACATTTACTAATGTATTATTAGTAATTAGTACTAATATTATTAGTAGAAATATCTCTTATTTATTTGATGAATTTCGGTAGTTCGGGATTGAAAGTGAGGGTGGGAGTTAAGGGTGAAACAATTAAAAATGTTTATAAGGCATTCGAAAAGTAGCCAAAATAAAATTATGGTAAAAAGTGTATAATAGAGTTTCAATGTGACCTTCATAAAAAAAATAAAAAATAAATAAATATGTTCAGTCAAGCCCAGGGACATAAAAGTTCCTATTAAAGAAACACTCGAATACACAATGTGATCTGTTGTTTTTAAAGAAAGAGGAGGCTCTGGCCGACCTGGAACAGGTGTGCATAGAGAACAAGCAGATTTCATTGGTCTTTAGAGAGTGAAAAACAGTCTCACCTTCACAAAGGCTGCGAGACACACGCGTGGGATTATTCATCACCTGCAGAAACAGCAGCACAGCGCTGACTGTCACATCTCTGGAGAAAATGATTGATGAGGAATGTCACCTCCTCAAAGACAGAAACCACGACTCATGCCATGAGAGAGAGCCAGAACAAATGCTAATGATTACAGGGGTTGCACTTTAGTGTACTTACAGTGTACTTACCTAAGAAAGTACTGGTAATAGAAGGTGACTGCATGGGGTAGGGTTAGGTTCAGGGTTAGTACTTAGTTATTACCTAGTTATTGTAATTACTATAATAAGTACATAGTATGTACAGGAAGAACAGGACTGTAAAAAAGTGCTACCATTACAGGGTGTGTTCAGTTCATCCGTTACGGTAATGCCAGTAATAAGCATCATAATGCCGGGGCTGGGCTTCGTCAAACTAGTGGTGTGTAACGAAGTTAATTATTAGATAGTGGTAGTGGGCAAATAGAGCATTTAATGCAGAATATACACCATTCTCCACAAAATAACGAACCATCAGATATTTCTTTATATAGAAATATCAGAATGAGAGTCCAAAGAGCTGATAAAACATCACAATAATCCACCGCTCCAGTCCATCAGTTAACATCTTGTGAAGCAAAGAGTTGTGTGTTTGTAAGAAACAAATCCATCATTAAGATGTTTTTAACTTTAAACTGTTGCTTCTGGCTAAAACATTAGTGTATAATCCATAAAAACGCTTCCTCCAGTGAAAAAGTCCATCTCCTGTTGTCTCTCACATCAAAATCCAGTATTTGTTTAAAGCTGTTTTGGCTTGATCTGTGCAGATTTATCTCCTGATTCAGACAAAACCTTTTAACTGGAGGAAGCATTATTATTGATAGAGGACTTGTATTTTGGTCGGAAGTGATGGTTTAAAGTTAAAACATTTTAAAGGGGTAATATGATGCTTTTTTAAAGATCATTAGTTTGTGTACACTCTTAAAAATAAAGCTGCGCTTGTAACACTCCAAAGAGAAAGAACAACTTGAAATCGCATCATATGACCCCCTTTAAATAATGTATTTGTTTCTTACAAACACACAGATTTGTCTTCTCCAGATGTTAACTGATGGACTGGAGTGCTGTGGATTATTGTGATGTTTTTATCAGCTGTTTGGACTCTCATTCTGACGGCACCCATTCACTGCAGAGGATTTATTGGCAAATTTTCATTTCACTTAAAATCACTTCAATAACATTCTTAAAAAAATAAAATACTTACTACAGAAATATAAACTGCAACTGCAAATATAAAATGTGAACAGAATGTAATGTTTTTGGAAAGTTAATTGCATGTTATTTGCAATTAAATGAAAATGTATTGCAGTTGAAATTTATATTAAACGCCATTAGCTGAACTTTAGAGTGTTTTGGCCCACTTAAGTAGGACGTAAGTACAGTTTTAATGCAATTTCATAATTACTTCTGTTGTCTTTGAAATACAGTTTAGATATTGTAATTTGACTCATTTGGGGCTGTGATTGGACAGACTTTGGCAGAGTGTGTGCGATAACTAGATTTGTCATTTTGATGCATGTGATTGGATTTCTGAGCGCAGTAAACTCAGTCTGACTGACTCTGTGCTGAACGCCGGCTGTTTGAGTGTCCTCACTCGTGTCAAGAGCTGCGCTGGCCCAGGTGGGTGGAGATTCGATTCGTAAACGGCCTCCGCCGAGCACTTGTGCTGCTCTAATGGTCTCTCTGATGGTCTGATCTGCAATTACAAGAGAGAGACACACAGACAGACAGAGAGACATCTGTGCATCAAAGAGCGGCCTGTCGAAAAACAAAGTGCTTAATGTGTGGAAAAAGCATCCTTTTTGGTTCAGAAATATAAATGTGTTCTAAAGGGGTTTTTCCACAGTGATATCATATAAGAAAGTTCCATAAAAGAGGCTCAAGTTGTATTAGGACGTTTTGCATGTAAACTATTGAGTTCAACCAATTCCCCCTGTGCATGTGTCATTAACTCCTCACCTGTCGTCATGCTCACCTGTCTAATGCGTTTCTAATGAGACGTGCTCAAACTAATGGAGCCTGACGACTGCAGCGGACAGCAGGTGAGACAATGAGAGGTTAGAGATAATAGCCATGCAGCAAAATATCATTTTTTAAAGGGATAGTTCACCTAAAACTGAAACTTCTGTCCTAAATTATTCACACTCATGTCATTACAAATGTCATTATTGCATGAAACATAACAGTGGAGTTTTACAGTGGGGTGATGAAGCACAAACACAGTTTGCATGTAAAATAAGTGCTGTTGTTTTATTGAGTCTTCAATGTTTCTTGGAGTGCTTTGACATTTAGCCTTTTTTTTTAATAATCGGTTAGCTATTCCATCTAAATAATGGCAATAAAATAAACCTTTCAGTTGAGTTAATGTCGGCTGCAAACTATGGGAGCCTGTTTCCGTCATAGGATAAAAACAATAAGTAAAAAAATATTACATACAAAATACTAAAGGACTTAATTGTGACTTATTATCTCACAATTCTGACTTTTTTTCAGGCAATTCTGAGAAAGAAAATCTGAATTGTAAGATAAAACGTTGTAATTTAATTTTCATTTTTTTTATTCTGTGGCAGAAAAACAAAACTGAATTGTAAGATCTTATTATAGTCACCAGTTTGAATCAATCAATCAATCAATCAATCAATCAACCAACCAACCAACCAACCAACCAACCGATCAAATCAATCAATCAACCAACCAAATCAATCAATCAATCAATCAATCAATCAATCAATCAACCAATCAATCAATCAATAAATTAAACCCCTGCCAAAATTAGTTCTTTCTTTCTTTATGTCCTTCCTGGAAGAAAATTAAAGGTTACAAACGATTTCTATGTCAAATAAATGCTTTCCTTTTGAACTTTCTTCATAAAGTTATCCTGAATAATAAAATGTATCACAGTTTCCACAAAGAAATATTGTGCAGCACGACTGTTTTCAACATTGATAATAATCAGAAATGTTTCTTGAGCAGCAGATCAGCATATTATACTGATTTCTGAAGATCATGTGACACTGAAGACTGGAGGAATGATGCTGAAAATACAGCTGCGCATCACAGAAATACATTACAGTTTAACAGATATTCACAAAGAAATTGTTGAGGACGCTGCAGTAGACAGCAGTGCCGTTCACTCGGTTAGGAACAGAGATAACATCTGTGTATGTCTGTGTTGTGCTACTGTTTACAGCAGTGAACACTTCATGCTTTTGTTCAAACAGTCTTCCATTGGCGAAAACAGAGATCTCACAGATGATTTAGTTGAGAATCTTGTCATGTGTTTCTGCAGAACAGCGGCTCTCGTTCAGATCGACTCGCACAGTTGACTGGCAGACAGAGCAAATCTCTGCGTACAGTAACTTCAGACTTCATCTGATCCTCAGCCAAACTTCACAACATCAAAGTCTTGATGGATAATAAATGTTCAGAATTTGCATTTCCATGAGTCCATGAAGGCAGTTCAGCTTTAGAGAGCACTTTAATCAGAGCTGTGATATCGCTCTCCAATATCGTGATATAATTCCAAACTAAATGCAACATAATTGCCATAAAAATGCATTAAACATACAATAAAAGCTATGCAAATTTAAATCCATGAATACATAATTCGGGGAGCCAACTGGTGATTCATCCCTTCTCCTGTTAGCATTTCTTGCTTGAAAACCACATATAATCAGGATGCCTTGTTTAAAGCAATAGTTCGCCCAGAAATCAAAATATGCTCAGCTTCACGCCATCAAGATGTAGATGAGTTTGTTTCTTCATCAGGTTTGGAGAAATGTAGCATTGCATCAGTGTCTCAGCAATGGATGCTCTGCAGTGAATGGGTGCCGTCAGAATGAGAGTCCAAACAGCTGATAAAAACATCACAATAATCCACACCACTCCAGTCAATCAGTTACCATCTGGAGAAGTGAAACTGTTTGGACTCATATTCTGACGGCACCCATTCACTGCAGAGGATCCATTGGTGAGCAAGTGATGCAATGCTACATTTCTACAAACCTGATGAAGAAACAAACTGGGGGCGTGTTAGGATGAGCTGTTTTTTTTTTTACTTAATGTGTATAAAAACAATATTCTGATAAGTAGTAATATGTAAAGTATAGCATATTATGAATAAGGTGAATAGTTATCAATGAATGAATGAAACTTCAAACTTCAGGCATGATTTTCAGTCATTTTGTAGAGATCACCAATCTCCACTCGCATTGTTGTCGCATTGCATTGAGTTTAAACTTCTAGTCTTTCCATCCTGATTTTTTGGTGGTGAGGACATCATCCCACCGCTGCGGTCTCTATAATGTTGGCAGGTCCTAGTGCAAGAAAAGCAGGTTTTAGTGGCTGGTGTTGAGCCAGTTTTTTGCCACAGAATGGCAATTTCATCTTGATGGTGAAAAAAGGGCAATCAAGGGCTATCTTGAACACAAGAAGGTTTTACAGGATCACTGAGCCTTACAGTAGATGTCATGAGCAGGTCACCTTAGCAGAGAGAGAGAGAGCTTGTCCTCTTCAGTCGGATTCTGGCTGGATTTCTCATTGATAACTGAGGTAATCCTCCAGCAGACTCTAATGGAGAGAGCGAACCTTAGATAAAGACTCGCTCTCTCTTTTCCATTTTCGTCATGATATATTTCTCTCCTCTATTTTTGCTTCTGAGTCCTTGGACAAAAGAGGAGGACAGGAAAAATATGAAAGGATTATAGCTTTTCCCTTCCTCTTAGAGAAGAGAGAGAGTGTGTGTGTGTGTGTGTGTGTGTGTGTGCGCGCCGCGTGTGTATGTGTTCAAACCCCTATACACCTGGAATGCGATTCAGTGATTCACACAGTGATTCTTTTGAACTGATTCTATTTGGTCTAATCCACTACAGAGTTTGTAAACCAGCACTGTATTGATATTCTGGGTTAAGTTTGATCCAACCACTAAATATTTAAAACATGTAAATATAGGCCTACTTACTTCAGCAATGCATTCAGCTTGAACCACTTAACTTACAGACTCCATTCAAACTTTCAAACATACATTAATGGAACGTTCAGCGTTCCAAATGTAGCGTGCTGTGATGATGTCATTTGTAATATCTGTGTATTTGCATAGTGAACTGTGATTGGTCTCGTCCTCCAGTGTCTATTTACATAATGCCATCTTGTGTGTTGATTTCTGTGCACAGCTGAAAAATAAGACACATGCTGAGTGTCACCATCAAGGCATTCAGATGCAAAATCTTTAAAATTACTTTAAAATGTAACACTTGCATGCAAGCACAGCTATTTCTTTTAAGAATTACATAGTTTAGCAGAAAAACTGTGGTGGGCACAATGAGAATAATATTAAGTCTATTATTAAAATAGCTAGTTCTGGTCCTCGAATCTTGAGTAATGAAAGTCCAACAGAACTATTGCATGTTTGTATCACTCTGGTCGTATTGGCTTATTCAACCATGATAAAATGAATGAATAATGAATGTAATAATACAATATATCAACACAAAACAAATGACTGCCAACCCAGCTTACAGGGAGCATTTACATAATGTTCTGGCAAGGTTTTCTCAAAGCTATTAGCAAAAATTATTGCAGTAACATTAATAGAACATTTGTTCAACGTTATCTTGTATTTAAAAATGTTCTCAAAACGTTAGCACAACAATATTATTTACACATGTATGATGCCTAAATGATTTGCATGTGCAGGGTAAGATTTGTGAAAGTGAACATTAGATAGTAAGTGTAAATAATTGTTCTATGCACAAGAAAAAAATCCTAAAAGTGTAAATCGCATTTCAAGTGTTGCAACTGCAGCTTCATGCTAATGCAAAATAAATATGATCTGTACTCTTCTGACTTGTTTCTTTGAATCGATTTATAAAAACTAATCTCCTACACCAGTTTACTAAAATGATTCACACTTCTCAAGGCTATGATTCAAACTTAGAGGAAAATTACTGTGTATACATATACATATGCACATTCACACAGAGTTTATTTGTAATTCTCTCTCTGTCTTGAACCAACACACACACACACACACACACACACACACACACACACACACACACACACACACACACACACACACACTATCTGATGTGATCTAGTATTCTCTCACATTCCGCCTGCAGACTTCTACAGTATAAATAATGGAGCAGACAGAACACACTTTCCCGTTCCGACCTCTGCAAAGTCCTTACACAACACACTGTCACACACAGCTTCAAATCAGCCTCTTTTTAAATTTCCAAACGCTGAAACACAGTAAGAGTTCATTCTCCCCATCATCAGCACCATCAGTGTTTATAGACTGCTGTCGAGTGTAAAAAACACTGTCACTCACTCCAAATAAATCAATATAACCTCATAAAACAACAACCGCAATGTGTTTGTCGAAAAGTCTTGTAGTTCCAGCTCCATCATTCGGTTTGATGCTGTGAGCTGAATATCAGATTGTGTGGGTCACGAAAAGGCTGTGTAGAGTTGTATGCGATGTGCAAGGTTTGGATTTTGGCTGTGTGTATATTTTGATGGCACATACATTGTATTATTCTGGCTTTATTTCTCGCAACTCAGAGTATATATGTATTTTTTCTCAGAATTGTTTGTTTATATTTTGCAATTCAAACGCTTTTGCTCAAAATTGCGAGTTTTTCCCGAAAATTTACTTTTCTCGGAATTCCGAGTTTATAACTCAAAATGCATTTCTGTGTTTAGATCTCACAATTCAAACGTCCTCATAACTGTGAGTTTATCACACATATCTGATATAATCTGTTTGCAGTTCAGAGCTTATATCTCACCATCTTTAGCTAAAACTTCTCTTAGTTTAAACGTACTTTCTCAGAACTGCGACATGCAATTTTTATTTTATTTCTTTCAATTCCGCGTTTATGCCTCGCAATTTTGAGTTAACACGTCACAGTTCAGACTTTTTTGTAAGTGCATGTCTTGCAATTTGAACTTTGTTACTCAGAATTGTGAGATTTGCAAAAGCAGTATGAATAAAATGATGAATGTTTAATGAATAAAAACAATTAAAAGCAACTCAGAATATGGCTCAAAGCTGCAATAATTAAATATGTGAAATAATACAAATATCCTTTATGTATTTAATCCCATTTTATTAACCAATTTGCTGCTGACCTTCGGTGATCCAATAATAATAAGCAACAATTACACAAGATAAACACATTTCTTCTTCTTTTTTTTTATTGCCGAAGAGTGTTGAACTTTCTTCTTCTGTGTTCTACTGTACAGACGTGCATTTACATTTCCTTCAGCCTGAGGCTTTTGGTGTGAAAGGGCTTTTACATTTGCCAAAAATATTACTTTTTATATTAAAAGCAAATAAGCAATCCCAGCCCAGATTTAAAAAGTAACACAAAAGTAACGTAACGCATTACCTTCAATAAAAAGTAACTAAGTAACGTAATTAGTTACTTTTTTAGGAAGTAATGCAATATTGTAATGCATTGCTTTTAAAAGTAACTTTCCGCAGCACTGGTGCTGATGTTTAACAGCACATTTCAGAGTGACTGCTGATCTGGTTTTGCTGGTCTGTTTTCAGCAAGATCATCTCAAATTGATACACAGCTTCGTGTTTGCCGTTATAAACGCTTCAGAGATCCCAGTTCAGCTTCATCAAATCCATCAACACATGAAATAACGGCAGCATTTCCGCAGTATGACGCTCATGTGCTGTGAGTAATCAAACGTGGGCTTTTGAGAGTCATTATTAGATCATCAACATCACCATCATCAACTTTCATAATGCCTTTAAAATAGAAATAAAAATAGAGGCAAATGAGTCAGCTGTTGACTTGCAGTGAGAGTTTAGATCGATAAAATTCATTTGCATCAGATACACATTTCAAGTAAAAAATATGCCATTGAACTATTAAAATAAAAAAATACATTTAAATATGATTTAAATTACTATTTTAATATACTATTAAAAAAGTTTAAATGCGGATATGACATATTTAATCTAATTTAATATCTATGCTAAAATGATTTAGATAGGTAACATACATTTTTTGTTTTTAATTATAGACGTTCAATTATTATTTTATTTTCTAAATATAATTTTGAACCAAAAAATCAAAGTAGGCACACCACAGCTCCAGAGATATAAACATATTTGTTTATGTTCTCACCACAGGAGACGTTTCGAGCTTCATCGTCTAAGCTCGATAAAATAAATAAAAAGTGGTGAGATCATAAATACATATTTTTCTATCTCTGGAGCTGTGGTGTGCCTACTTTGATTTGTTGGTTCAAATTCTTGTGTGCTGGAGCACCCACATTGGGCTTTTTGCCTACTGGATGTGCGCACTTGGGCAGATTTTTCTTTGTTAAATATCATTTTGAGCAATTTCTCTTAGATCTCTAATTTCTCTAAGTCTCAGATATCATCCCCAGGCTTTTAAAGAATGTTTATTTGCTCTCAATCATTACTACATTTCATTGCTATATATATATATAATTTTAATTTGATATTATTATAATATTATTTTTGTTTTATTATTGTATTATTATCGCCTTTAAGTGGTTTTATTTTATTTATATGTTATTATTTATTAATTTTGATTTTGTTTCTTCTCCTTTTTTGCAAAAATAAACAGCAGTATATGCAATAATCAAACATCTGTTTTTATTTATTTTAATTTATTTTTGTCTTGATTATTTATTTATGTATTTTTATTTATTCATTTTTATTTTGTCTATTTTTTTTCCTCTTTAGACCAAATGTTTTAGAATGTTTACATATTAAACAGCAGTATATACAAGCTATCAGAATTTGATCTTACTTTATATTTATCAGTATATGAACTAAAAATGTTATATTTTTGCTCAGTTTTAGTCTCTGAATAAAACTGAGCTGTTTTTTCCTCCATATATAATATATTCAGAAAATATTAACATTAAAAGCCTGATGAATAACATTTTAATAACAATGTTTTGTCTTGTCATTATTTCACACGTCAGGCTGAAATAACGGCCTGTCCTCCACTGTGCTTATATCGGTGATTTACAGCTGCTCTTGTTGTTGTTCGGAGGAGCAGCTCGTATATCTTTGTTGTTTATTTGTACCGTTTAGTCTAATGATATTCAGATTTGAGAGGAAGCTTATTTGCAAATAGGCCGCGGAGCGTTGTGTTTTCGAGATGCGGTCACCGCCGCAGGCCGCATTTGCATTCGGGGGCCGTGAACTTCTATTATACCAGATTAAATTCATCAGGAGATCTGAGAGAAAGTAATTAACTCACAACACTGCCAGAGTCTGTCTGACAGGAGCGGCCAATCAGAGCGAGCGCTCAACGCAGCGGCCAATCAGAGCGCAGGGTGGCCACCGGATGATGAAGGTGTGAGGTGACGACTCCAATCTCTCTCAGTGTGTGTCTCTGTGTGTGTGTGTGTGTGTGTGTGTGTGTGTGTGTGTGACCTGCCCGGCTCTTGTTGGAGAGGATTGTTGAGATGACAACAAAGATTCAGAGTGTAATGACGCGCCCTCGTTAATCAGTGCCGCTGTCTGATATCTCTGCTGCTAATTAGCGTGGCTCTATACGTATTATCCACTGATGTGCATTACAGCATCTCTCTCTCTAGAGCCCCGTCAGACCTCCATCAGCCTCCATGTGCAGCAAACACACGCGCTTTCATATGCCTAATTGGCTTTCATGGTCTTTGTGCATGTGTGGGAGGAATTTGCGGTTACATGAGGACAAAACTGTGTGTTGCATTATAGCAAAATGAGTCTTTAATGGACTAACACATGTTTAATAAGCCACATCCACTCCTTCAATCACGACCTCAGATTACCCAGAGCCGCCTGCCGTCCACAGGACAGAACAAACCTTTATTTTTTTTTTAAGAAATGCATGCTTTTATTAATCAACGATGCATTAAATTGATCAAAAGTGACAGTTAAGACATTTATCATTTTACAAAAGATTTCTATTTTAAATAAATGCTGTTCTTTTGAACTTTCTATTCATCTGTGAATCCTGAAAAATAAAATGTGTCACGGATTCCACAGAAATATTGTGCAACACAACTGTTTTCAACATTGATAATAATCAGAAATGTTTCTTGAGCAGCAGATCAGCATATTATACTGATTTCTGAAGATTCACTGAAGACTGCAGTAATGATGCTGAAAATACAGCTGCACATCACAGAAATGCATTACATTCCCATTCAGTCAGTCACTCTCAGTCACCTGGGAAAAGAGCAAACTCTCCTCGATGCAGAGGATCTCTTTTCTCGGTATGGAGTTGGATTCGGTCGAACAGACAGCACGCTTCCAGAGGAAGGTGCTCAGTCGGTGTTGAACTGCTAGATTCTATAGACTTTGTGTTGAGCTGGTATCCTCCTGTGTTCTCAACTCAAACAGGTAGAGGCACAGAGAGGCCCCGGCTTAGTGTCGGCTTGCTAAACTGCTCAGCAACACCCTAAGCAACCGCCCCGGGTACCCTAGCAACCACATAGCAACACCCTAGCAACCATCCCGGGTACCCTATCAACCGGTCTAGTAACCACCTCAAGTACCCTAGCAACCACCCTATTTATCTATCTATCTATCTATCTATCTATCTATCTATCTATCTATCTATCTATCTATCTATCTGTCTGTCTGTCTGTCTGTCTGTCTGTCAATATATCATCGTTTTTTCTAATAGACTGTATTGCCTTCAAAACATTCAGACTTTAATCTTTCAAATAATTTCTCAAGAGGGTTATCCAATCTCACTGAGTGGGAAGTGCTACGACAACATTGACTGGCCTTCTTGCTGCCAGTTTCCTGAGAACCAACGATACCTTTTCTGAATATCTGACGAACAGCCTTTCGGTGCCAAACACAACCGCCGTGAGCCTGATGAGGGCGAGAGTTCGGCTCGAACAGGTATGTCATCCACAGAGACAGACGGAGAGCCAGAGAGATAAAGAAACGCCGTGTGTTTTAGTGCAGACTGGAGGAGATCCATTGTCTCTTAAAGAAAAACCAGCCAAGAGGCCAGACGCTCACTGACTCCACCGAAACCCGTCTTTTACCGCTGCAAGATTCAAGCAGACGTCTGAACTTCAAACGCAAAACTCTGAAGCCCCTTAAAATTTCAATGCGAACGCTTGTGTTAAGAACCAAATAACTGTGAAATCAATCAATTTGTTAATCTATTAAAAGTCTAACAAAAATGTTTTTTTAGAGCACAATTAAATCAGTTTTATTTTTTTCCTAAATTCTGTTTTATTTTTTAACAAAATCTGCAGTTTTCTGTTTTAATTTCTCTATATGACACTTTAATTGTTTCATTAAATTTGAATAATCAAAAAGCATGTATGATCAATTTAATTCATAACACTTTAATATATATTTTTTTTAATAATAAGGCCCTATGAAATATTTCACGTTTTTAAAAAAATATATATGCTGCCTATTTTAATTGAATTATTAAAAATATAATTAATTTAATTACCGTATTGATTTTGGGATTATTTTATTTATTTATTTTCTTCTTGTTTTATCCCGGGCAACCGGGCTACCTATCAATCTATCTATCTATCTATCTATCTATCTATCTATCTATCTATCTATCTATCTATCTATCTATCTATCTGTCTGTCTGTCTGTCTGTCTGTCTGTCTATCTGTCTGTCTATCTGTCTGTCAATATATCATCGTTTTTCTAATAGACTGTATTGCCTTCAAAACATTCAGACTTTAATCTTTCAAATAATTTCTCAAGAGGGTTATCCAATCTCACTGAGTGGGAAGTGCTACGACAACATTGACTGGCCTTCTTGCTGCCAGTTTCCTGAGAACCAACGATACCTTTTCTGAATATCTGACGAACAGCCTTTCGGTGCCAAACACAACCGCCGTGAGCCTGATGAGGGCGAGAGTTCGGCTCGAACAGGTATGTCATCCACAGAGACAGACGGAGAGCCAGAGAGATAAAGAAACGCCGTGTGTTTTAGTGCAGACTGGAGGAGATCCATTGTCTCTTAAAGAAAAACCAGCCAAGAGGCCAGACGCTCACTGACTCCACCGAAACCCGTCTTTTACCGCTGCAAGATTCAAGCAGACGTCTGAACTTCAAACGCAAAACTCTGAAGCCCCTTAAAATTTCAATGCGAACGCTTGTGTTAAGAACCAAATAACTGTGAAATCAATCAATTTGTTAATCTATTAAAAGTCTAACAAAAATGTTTTTTTAGAGCACAATTAAATCAGTTTTATTTTTTTCCTAAATTCTGTTTTATTTTTTAACAAAATCTGCAGTTTTCTGTTTTAATTTCTCTATATGACACTTTAATTGTTTCATTAAATTTGAATAATCAAAAAGCATGTATGATCAATTTAATTCATAACACTTTAATATATATTTTTTTTAATAATAAGGCCCTATGAAATATTTCACGTTTTTAAAAAAATATATATGCTGCCTATTTTAATTGAATTATTAAAAATATAATTAATTTAATTACCGTATTGATTTTGGGATTATTTTATTTATTTATTTTCTTCTTGTTTTAAACATAAATCAAGTGTCAAATAAAACAACATAAAATGTAAATATAAAAAAAGAAGTATCAATATGAAAACTATTAAAACAGCCCAAATACAGTATATACAGTATAAATACTCAGAAATATATATACATATATATATTTTTTTTTACAGTATTGATGATAAATTATTTTAAAATGTATCATTGTTATTTGTTAAATTTATAAGAACATATTATCTGAGAATGACCAATTAATGGAATTAATGCTATTTAATTACATTCCTTGATTTTATAACTCAGGACACATTTATAAAACCTAATTCCAAAAATACAGCAAAATTGGAACAACGTAAATATAAAAATATATATACATTTATTTTACTTGCATAAACTTTCAGATGAAAACAATGATACAATAGGTGTGAGTGAAGTGTTTCTACGGCACGCAGACGTGTGTGTGTTCAGCGGTGAAAGCGCTGTGAAGTTGCTCCTCATCAGCTCTGTGTCTCGTACACGTCTTCGAGAGCGAGGAGCGTGCAGCACACAAAGCCCTCGGCCGCTCTTACAGAATAAAACCATCAGCCCAAGCTCTGCAGCTAGAGCTGGGACTGAATGGAGCAGCGGGCGTCTGCGGGTCTGGCAGGGACAGTGATGTGAAGGAACTGTGTGATGTGTTCTGCTCTCTGAGCTCAGTACAGTATACTGTATACAGTATGAAGACTGTAGATCGAGCAGCGCTGCATGCTCAAGTCCTTCATCAGACAAGCTTATGTCCACGAGTAGCTCTCATGCAGTTCACATAAGATGCATTTTTTAAATATTAGTGTGTGTGTGTATGTGTGTGTGTGTGTGTGTGTGTGTGTGTGTGAGTGTGTGTGTGTGTGTGTGTGTATATATATATATTTAATATGAAATTTAGATTTAATGTAATCTTGAAATTTAGTCTAAAATGCAATTAAATGAAAATGTAAGGTAATATTTAAAAAAAAAAAAATTATATTTTTAATTAAGTACATTCTATTATACAGTTTCTTTAAGCTAAACTGAACTTTTATTATAATTTGAAATTCATCCCATTGTATTATTTTATAGCCATAACTCTAATTCTGTAGTGAGTTTACAGTTCCGCTTGTGGATCGTTTAACTGCTTGACTGGTTTTCTAGTTTACTACTAGACACTAAGCTGGAAATTATTTGACAAATGATCATTTATATTTTAGAAAGTATGTTGTAAGTGAATACAGTATAATGTAGATTCTCTCTAATATTTTATTTTTGACACACAAACATGTTTCTCACACCAAAATATGTTAGACAGATTTTCAGTAGTTTGTGAGTTCTGAAGGACAATATTTAATGCTTACAGCTGCTCTCGGCCTTTTCCTACACATTCAACCATTAGTTGTCATATTACCGTTTAAGACATTTATCAGCCGCTCTCATCCTGAAGCACTCCGCTGTGGTTCTGCTGCGGTTTCACGGATGTGAAGCTGAAGCATAAATGTTCTCCTGACTCAAGAAAAAAAAGCCATTTGCAGCGTAATCCCTGCACAGATAAATACTTACACACACACACACACACACACACACACACACAGGCACACACACACACACACACACACACA
>NW_015506243.1:244666-250913 GCF_001515645.1 Sinocyclocheilus grahami | reverse complement strand
CACACACACACACACTCACACACACACACACACACACTCACACTCACACACACACTCACACACACGTGTCTGAACCTCGCTTTCCCTCTAAAGTAATGCTATTGAATGTGTGAAGGTCACAGTGATAGACACAGAGATAGCGGCGGCTAAGAGGCCAGTGAATTGGACTTTATTAAGGTTGTTTTAACTGCCTGACATCCCGGGCTCTGAGAATAAACTCTGCAAATCTAATGATCTTTATAGATTTAACCATACTTAGCTTCACTTCAGTAATACAGCCTTAATCTCCGGCTCCGTGAGGCAGAGCCCATGTAATACACAATTAAACTCAGAAGAAATCAGTGATACTAAAATGAGATTTTTTCTTCTCCTGATTCAGCTTCAATCAGCGCTGGGTCTGAACCGGCTGGAGGTGACCACTCTGATGGACCACACCAGCGCTCACATCGCTCTGCTCATGACCGGAGTGAGTTCTCTGTCTCTCTGTGTTTTCAGTGTTGTGTGAAGTGTTTTGCAGGAATAAGACACAATAGTGTGTCCCTAGAGTTTTTGCATTACAGGCACAAATCCCATGTTGTGTCTTTTGAGAGCTATTAAATATGATGAATAAACAAACACATCAACTCACCAACCAGACCTGCTGAGAAAATACTGTAATCATCCTCCAATTCATATGTCAATGTCATATGTTTTATCCTAAACAATGTTATATGTTTTTTCCTAAAAAAAAAAAAAAAATATATATATATATATATATATATATATACACATATATATATTCAACTGAATAATATTAGAAGAGCATTTTATTTATTTATTTATGCATGTATGTATGTATGTATGCATCATTTATTTATTTATCTATCTTTTTTTAATGTATCTAAATATATTAATTTATTTTATTTATTGTATTTAATACTTATTGCTAGGAAATAACAAAAGTACACATATAGACATAAAACGTTTGGTAACAGGAAAAAAAAATCACTTAAATATAATATAAAATCAAACATTATATGCTTCGTGTAGTTTGACATCCTGAGGCAGCCAATCAGTATTTTCTAAACATTTATTTTTGCTGTTTTTGATACGAGCCTCTTCTGCTCACCAAATCTACATTTATTGGGTTAAAATTAGAGTAAAAAACAGCAATAATGTGATCACATGATCTTCAGAAATCATTCTCATTTGCTGCTCAAGAAACATTTCTGATTATTATCAATGTTGAAAACAGCTGCCCAATATTTTTGTTTCCTTTTCAGTATTGTGTATATGAATCGTGTATTATGTTACTTCTGTTTCTATAGAGCACAACATTCAGGTTATGGAAGTGAAAATCCCATTCATCTTCTCCATAGAGTTAATTAAGTTTGTTTAAATATTTCAAGGCCACATGAGCTCGGAGGATGTAAAAGTCAATATAAAAAAGTGTTTAATTGTCATATTCCCAATGAAAATAATTCTGGAGACAAATCCACTAATTGCTGTAACCATGGATACAGGAATTGTGCAGGAAGAATAGACCACGCACTCCCATAAAGCATTGCAAATGACGTAACGCAGCAGCACAGTCTCCAGTGGGTTCAGATCATTGCCAGTAATCAGCTGATGAGCTCGTTCATCTGTTTGCATCCACGAGAGAAGAGCACACGTACACACGTACACACAGACACAACCCTAACATCTGAAGCATCCTGCGGCACACATTACAGGACCTCAGTCTGCTCAAGAAGTGCACAAAGCTCTTGTGGATGGTCCACCTCGCTCCGTTGCTTGTGCTCTGTTGATCTGTAGGTGGTTTGTTCCAGTTCTCGTCCTCTGAACTCCATCTTAATGCAACCTCAGTTTCTGCAGGTGTCGTAACTTATATTTAACATCTGAATGTACAGGGTTTACAGAAACCTCGGAGTCTCACAAAATGTGATCTGCCTGCAACAGGAGCAAACAAAACAAAAACAAAAAAACATAAGGAATAGCTCACCCATACTCTACAGTGAATGGGTGCCGTCAGAATGAGAGTCCAAACAGCTGATACAAACATCACAAGTAATCCACAGCACTCCAGTCCATCAGTTAATGTCTCGAGAAGACAAACACTGTGTGTTTGTATAAAAAAAATCAAATCCATCAAGGCATTTTTAACTTCAAACCGTTGCTAAAATATGAGTCCATAATATTGTTTTCTCCAGTGAAAAAAGTTAATCTCCTGTTGTCTATCACATATTTGTTGATATTATTTTGGCTTGTAAACGGTGCTTGATCTGTGCAGATGTCTCTCCTGATTCAGACCAGACCACTTTTTCACTGGCGGAAGCGTTATTATGAATTACGGACTTTGTTTCAGCTTCTGTCTTCTCCAGATGTTAACTGATGGACTGGAGTGCTGTGGATTACTTGTGGATTATTGTGATGTTTTTATCAGCTGTTTGGACTGACGGCACCCATTCACTTGCAGAGCATCCATTGCTGAGACACTGATGCAATGCTGCAAACAAACTCATCTGCATCTTGGATGGTCTGAGGGTGAGGACATTTTCAGCAGAATTGTCATAACGCGCTGAATCGGACTATTTTCATAAAGCACCTGCGCTGTGCCATGATGCATTTACAGAAATTTTACATTTTACATGCATGCACGATTAATTATCTCTCATCACTATTTCTGAGTCAAAAATTGTTTCTACACCAAATCGTTTTCAATGAGTTCTGGAACATCAAATACGAGGACCTGAACTAAATGTATTTTATAATCAATGTCAAGGGTTTCATATTGTACCCTTGTTTTGGATTCAGTTATGCCGTTGTCAGTGCTTCATGGGTTTTTCATTTCCTCACAAAAGAACTGAAGTAGTCTTGGACCATTTCTCATCTTCTCTTGTTCAAATACTTTGTTGCAAATCAATGCAACTGTACATTTGCGACTTATACAATCAAATTTCTATACACTCTCAAGCTAGTTTTTATATGCAATAAACGTTTTACTTTACTGTATAAAACTTTAAATAAACTGTACAATTAATCTGAGAGCTGGTTGGTTTGGTTCAAGGATCTCTGTGTTTCTGAATGTGGAGAAAATGAATGGGA
Source organism: Sinocyclocheilus grahami (assembly GCF_001515645.1). Classification (NCBI taxonomy): domain Eukaryota; kingdom Metazoa; phylum Chordata; class Actinopteri; order Cypriniformes; family Cyprinidae; genus Sinocyclocheilus; species Sinocyclocheilus grahami. The sequence goes on along the minus strand of NW_015506243.1, from coordinate 247,829 downwards.
AAACACTTCAGGAACCAAGGGCACTGACAAAGTGGGGCATCGCTGTTGTGCTCTATCCACCGCGCTTCTCAGTCCATTACACTGTTTGCATGCAAGTGACCATATAAATAAAACCTGCTGGAAAGTAATATACCGTCTCAATTGGTGTTAACACAACAGCTGTCACCTTCGTTCTGAGCGAACAGGCTTTATGTCTGTTATGCTCGTTAAGTGAGACTGAAACACAGTTTACGCTTTGTGTTTGCGTTATGAAGGTGCCGTCCTGATCACGCACCAAAAACCATTTCACCTTTCCAAGGTTTGGCATTAGCAGCTTTAGCCACCGGGCCAACAGATGCAAAGCACAGATGGACTTATATTACACCGACACGCCGGGAACTAGACACGCTGATTAATGACAAATTAATGACATTACACGCTGATATTCAGTTATGGGATGGACAAATGTTCGCTCAAGCGTATCTCACGAGTCTGCAGCAGCGGTGTGTTTTCATAATATGTTTTTATTACGTCTTCCGGTCCGGACAAAAAGACAAAAACAATGGGTCAACAAAGGGCAGCGTAAATGCAAATTCTGTGTTTTTTTAACCTTAAACCGCATAAACACATTTCATTACACCAAATACACAACATAATGTTATTTTTAGCAACATCATATGATCTCATGACCTTTAAACATTCCCAGTGGATGGATCAGTTGGGTTTAACTGGTGAACCTAGTTAACTGGCTAGTGACTAGTTAAGTGAGCAGAAGTTGAGTGGTTGATGTTGTTTATTTGTTTACAGCGGCTCGTGTGTTTGTGCAGAACGCTGAATTTCAGGAGGACCGAGTTAATTAGCGGCTCTGTTGGGCCGCTCCGTTAATTAGCTTCTCTTTGAAACAGCAGTAAATAGGATTGGCTGTTTCTCCCCGAGCGCTTTCTGTTGTTCTGACACCGCGGATCACACAAACTGTGCCGCATTGTGCTCGGGTCTGTGTGGATGGCTTCTCGGCCCTGTTGGCATGCTAATGGGATCGCGCTTTCTTTCTGATGGGATTGAACGCGCTGACGTCTCTCTGGTGGGAGAGCAAACAGATGTGTTATGAAATACAGATCGCGTGTTTGCGCGTCTGCTGTACATAATGGGGAGTTTAACTGCGTTGTGAGATTTGGCTGCGCTGTTGATCTTTCTGTAAATCTGCAGAACGCTCCTCCGGTGTATCATCGGATGCGTGTACGCTAGTAAAACAGTGGCAGTGAGCGCCGCAGATGTCATATGTCAGGAATCAGAGCGATTGTGTCTCTTTAATTCTCAGATGCACTTCTTTCAGTCGAGCAGTGATTGTGTTTGTCGTTCAGACACAAACTGTATATGCAGTTGTGGGCTACACTGGGACCGAGTTGTAATTGTCATCTGCTATCAGTGATTTATGTACATTTCAAATGTTATAAAGATATGAAAAGAGGCCCTTGTTTTCCAAAAAAACCCCCCAAAAAAAACATTTTTCTCTACTGTGTTACACATCGAGGTTACCAACCTTTGCATTTTTCTCTTTTATAATAGTACACATTTTGAGCCAATTTTTGTGATGCTTGTTTAGTGATTTGCTGTGTTTTTATTGTTAAATAAAACTTTAAATAGTTTTCATTAATTTAAATAAAGCTGCAAATTAGGTCTTCAGAATTAAAGGATTTATTAATTATTTTTTTTTATTTATTATTATTATTATTAGTAGTAAGCACACCTCGCTTTTCAGACCGATGAGCTTTGTAAAAATCGACGCGTTTCAGAAAGGTGGGGCATAGAGGAGAAACAATAATGTACAGTATGTGGAAAATAATGTGTTTTTTTAACCTTAAACCGCATAAACACATTTCATTACACCAAATACACAACATAATGTTATTTTTAGCAACATCATATGATCTCATGACCTTTAAACATTCCCAGTGGATGGATCAGTTGGGTTTAACTGGTGAACCTAGTTAACTGGCTAGTGACTAGTTAAGTGAGCAGAAGTTGAGTGGTTGATGTTGTTTATTTGTTTACAGCGGCTCGTGTGTTTGTGCAGAACGCTGAATTTCAGGAGGACCGAGTTAATTAGCGGCTCTGTTGGGCCGCTCTGTTAATTAGCTTCTCTTTGAAACAGCAGTAAATAGGATTGGCTGTTTCTCCCCGAGCGCTTTCTGTTGTTCTGACACCGCGGATCACACAAACTGTGCCGCATTGTGCTCGGGTCTGTGTGGATGGCTTCTCAGCCCTGTTGGCATGCTAATGGGATCGCGCTTTCTTTCTGATGGGATTGAACGCGCTGACGTCTCTCTGGTGGGAGAGCAAACAGATGTGTTATGAAATACAGATCGCGTGTTTGCGCGTCTGCTGTACATAATGGGGAGTTTAACTGCGTTGTGAGATTTGGCTGCGCTGTTGATCTTTCTGTAAATCTGCAGAACGCTCCTCCGGTGTATCATCGGATGCATGTACGCTAGTAAAACAGTGGCAGTGAACGCCGCAGATGTCATATGTCAGGAATCAGAGCGATTGTGTCTCTTTAATTCTCAGATGCACTTCTTTCAGTCGAGCAGTGATTGTGTTTGTCGTTCAGACACAAACTGTATATGCAGTTGTAGGCTACACTGGGACCGAGTTGTAATTGTCATCTGCTATCAGTGATTTATGTACATTTCAAATGTTATAAAGATATGAAAAGAGGCCCTTGTTTTCCAAAAACCCCCCCCCAAAAAAAACATTTTTCTCTACTGTGTTACACATCGAGGTTACCAACCTTTGCATTTTTCTCTTTTATAATAGTACACATTTTGAGCCAATTTTTGTGATGCTTGTTTAGTGATTTGCTGTGTTTTTATTGTTAAATAAAACTTTAAATAGTTTTCATTAATTTAAATAAAGCTGCAAATTAGGTCTTCAGAATTAAAGGATTTATTAATAAAAAAAATTAATTTATTATTATTATTAGTAGTAGTAGTAGTAGTAGTAGTATTTGTGATTGCTACTTTAAATGTGATTTAAAAATGTTTTCTTTGTGCTAATTTGCTGGGGCTGCACAATGTTATGATTATCTGTCAATATGACTATAAAATGATATTAATATTAACAACAACAACAACACTATTACTATTATTATTATTATTAGTAGTAGTAGTAGTATTAGTAGTAGTAG
>NW_015506243.1:230626-244454 GCF_001515645.1 Sinocyclocheilus grahami | reverse complement strand
TTTTCTAAAGCGTTTTTGAAAAATCGCTTACCCCACCTTTAAATCTCTTGCTAAGCCTAATAACGATTTTGGTTTTGTTTCAATTAATCATGCAGTCCTACTGCAAATCGTATTATTATTATTATTATTATTATTATTATTATTATAGATTAAAAACATAACTTTTTTGTTAGTTTTTTTTTAAGTGAGAGTAATACATTTGCATAATTTTCATTCATTAAGCTGCAAAAAACATCTTAATATTAGATGAAAAACGTAAACTTACAAAACGAACCAAAATAAAATAAGTTTACGTTGAAGTACTGAAGTTGCTAAAATTAAAACAGAAATAAAAACAGCTTTTTGAAAACAAATAAAAATGACAAAGCATACAAAAATTACTCAAATGTAAACTTAAAAATATGAAAACAAAAAAAATTCTAATTTAAAATATGAATACATAGCACAGTATATAAACAAATCAGGCTCAGTGTTTAGGTGTTTGTGTTTGCTGGCTGGTTTGTTCTTTCGTTTGTGCTGGTATTCAGTCTAATGTAACCTTGTCTAGTTTCGAGGAGAGCTGATTTGATTAGAGTCATTGTTCGGGAGCATCTTTGGGAAGCGTCGTGATGTAGTTTTGCAGGAGAGTAAAGGCCGTGATTTGTCATCCTGTGATGCATTTCATTTATCCTGCGTTTATTTCAAGAGGTTCGGGCCCGCTGAGATCAAAGCTTTTCTGTGAGCAGACAAAAGAAACGCATTTGACAAGAAAAAGAGCATAGAATTCAATAAATAAAATACAAAAGCAGCCAGTGGCTTGTTTTATTCACATGGACCTGAGGTGATATTTATAAAACCACTTAGAGACACTTCAGCTTTACTCAGAAGTTTCTCAGAATTCAAAGAATCAAAAAACTTTTGGCCTTTATATGCAGATAAAGAATATATATATATGCATAAAATGTTCATAAGTGTTTGCTTTAGCTCCTAAATTAGTCAAGAAGGCCAGAGGCTATATTGAGTAGCGCTGAGAGGGAGGAGAGCACAAATCAAACTGAACCATACTGAAAATGTGTTTATGGTAAGGTTTTCGTTTATGCAGGACTAGTGATAGTACGTGTCATTTGTCACATTTTCCAATTGCAAAATATTTAATCGTATCTAAACATAATTGCAATACTAAAAGTATCAAACAAAAAAATGTGAGGCAAGTTGTGTGCTTTTTAATCCTGCACAAAAAAAAAGTTAAATATGTGCTGTATTAATACAAAGTAATTTTCTGCATTGATTTTTTTTGTTTTGAATTTTGCAGTGCATTGTGTCGTGTTTTAGGGTTAATAGAAATGTCCATAAAATTAATGGATAATGCCCTGGCAGAACATTTACCAGTTTTTTTTTCTTTCATAATTTAATTAAATTTAATTAAATTTAATTTATTTATTTAATTTTTTTTATTTAATTTTATTTGATAAATTATTTTATTTAAATAAATAATAACTAAATTAAATAAAATTAAATACATTTTTATTTTATTTTATTTTATTTTTAGTTTGTTATTTTAGTACATCAAAATAAACTAAATGAAAATGAAAAAGATTTCTACCTGAAATAAAACAATTTGCTGTTAATTTGATTTCAAGTAATTAAAGTTTTTTTTTTCTTCTTCTTCTTGTTTATGGTTTTAGTTAGTTTTAGTTAACTATAATAAACCTGATCAGAAGACATTTAAAGGGATAGTTCACCCCCAAAAAAATCATAATTTACTGTCATTTACTCGTCTTTATGCTTTTCCAAATGACACAGAATTAACATAAATGACCATATTTATTATATTATTTCTATTTTGTTTTCAATCCATTGAACATTTGTTGCTAATGTTTAGATGTTGCAGTACTAGTAAAAACCACCTGACAGTGAAAACGTGTAGTTCGTCACATTTCACAAGTGAAAAACACTTCATAATCATATCTAAACAGAACTGCAATACTAGTTAAAAAAGCATTATGCAGTCAACATTTATTCAGATACCTTCAACATTTCACACATTCTCACTCTTTATTCGCTACAGTTTAGAAAATGGTAATAAAATAGGGCAAGAGTTAAACTGTGTCAGAACAAATTGATCGTGATAATGTCAGATAACTTTTAAAGAAAGGTATGTAATGAATTCGGCTGTCAGCTGTTAAATTTAAGAACACAACGAACTGATTACCAAGCAGTGCTTAATGTTCAGTCTGTGGTGTAAAAAGTTCGCATTAGCCATTAAAGAAAAACACTTGAGCAAAACATGCTCAGCTCAAAGTGTCGGAATAATTTTTGCTCCCAAATTGTACCGGTATTCCACTGTATGAAGAATCTTTGGGTATGATCTGTCACAGTTTACTTTATTTTGCTTTGCTCACTCATATAAATGAACTATAGTGTCCTGCACCCACTAGTATAAAATATCAAAAATGATATCTGGTGTCTGAATAATGTTTGGTTTGACTGTATTTCTATAAATCATTATATATGTGATAAATTGTGTGACTCCTAACAAGGTTAGTGTCAGCTCTCTGAATAATTCATGATCAGGTCTCAACACTTGCACACATTTATGCATGACATGTATTCTTCATTGCAGGAATACGTGTAAAATGATTGTCTTTTTGCACATTGAATGTGAAAATTGTACTCCAGTTGGTTTTATAAATGCCTCCCCTGATCATTACATCACTGCAGATGTCAGCGCTTGCAAAAGCAGGAGCGTTTTAGATTGAAATGTCCCGTGGATGGAGGCCAGAGCTCAGGCCTGCTGTGTTTTTTGGCACAGAGTTAATTTCTGCTCTGACGGTGTTAAAGTGCAGAGGACTGAGGGTTAAACCTGAGTCTGATCTCAGATCTGAATCTGAGCTTAAAGTCTAAGTCTAAAGCTGCTCAAATCTGATCAAAGATTGTTCCTCAGCAAATATATTGCAAATGCTTTTTGGAGACTGTGCTTTTTTTGTGTGTCATTGAGATACTGTTATAGTTTTCAGATTTAAAAAAAAAATAAAAAATTATATTATTTTTTATTTAAAATAAATATATTAGATATATTAAATGTAGAAAATACATTTTTTTTTAAATTTTTTTTTATATGTTTTATTTTCATATATGTATTATTTTAGTTGTATATATTTTCATAAATAAAATTAAACAATGAAAATAAGAAATATTGCCTTCGTAACTAGCTGAAATAAAATAAGTTCAATTTATTTATTTAATTGTATGTAGAAAATACATTTTTTTTTATTTTTTTATTTTTATATGTTTTATTTTCATATATGTATTATTTTAGTTGTATATATTTTCATAAATAAAATTAAACAATGAAAATAAGAAATATTGCCTTCGTAACTAGCTGAAATAAAATAAGTTCAATTTATTTATTTAATTGTTTAAATTGAAGTTTATTTGACTTCAAGTAACTTGTTTTTTTTTAGTTTTAGTTAACTATAATAACCTCTAATTGGAGTTGGATTTAAAGGGATAGTCCACATATAAATGTATTTCATCATTTACTCACCCTCATATTGTTCCACATGACACAAAAGATTATATTTTTAATATTCTCTCCTCATTTTTCTCACCCATTGAAAAATTGTGATTAGTTTCAGACTTCAAATTGTTCATAAAGACACTGTACGAATCCAAATCAGTTTAATCCACAATCGCTTTATACGATGAGCAGATTATTGTTAATACAGCTTATCCAATTATTATTAGATTAGTTATGTGTTATATTTGTATCTAGTTACTGTCGTTATTCTAAACACTGTTTAGCACACATCAGATACGGTAAACGTGAGCTCAGATGCGCATGAACAATCCTCACTGTATCTCATGTGCCAATCACTCCGATGTCTGACGCTGCTCCTGCGCTCGTGTTTTATTCATGCGCATGCTCTCGTCTGTCTCTGCAGGACACGCTGGAGAGCTCTTCCAGCCTGCGTCTGCTCTGGAAAACCTTCCAGCCGTTCCATCAGGGAAAACTCCTCTACACGCCTGACACTAACGTTACACGCAGCATCGTCACAGAGGTACACGTGCATTAATGCACTGCATCGTTCAAAACATGGCTTCTGCACAAAAGGAACACAGACTCTCATTGCATGTAAATTGGTGTAACCAGGATGAATGCACATAACGAGCTCGAGTGTGTTTATGCTTGTTTGTGTGCTTCAGCACCCCAGGAATCCACCGTTCACACGCACGCACAAAGCCGCTGATTGTGTCGCATGAAATTTTAAAGAAGTGTAAAAGTTTCATGTTTCGGTGCTGACATGCTTTCAGAAAGAACATGAGTGGATTCTGTCGACCTGAAACAGACGTTCAGAGACCACCTGCGGCTGGATTCACCAGGATAAGAAAGAAGATTAGACATTTTGTAAGATGAGTTCTTTCTTATGCTCTTGAATCCAGCCCTAGGTCGTCTCTGTGCATCTGCTAAAACTAAAAAAAAAACATTAGACAATTGCATTTAAGGACATTTGTACAAACTCTTTATGAAATTGCTTACCTTCTAGGAAGTTTGTGCAAGTGTTCCTAAATGCAGTACAAATATTTTGCTTAAGGTTTCATATTTATTTATTTTTATTTATTTTCTAAGAACTTTGTACAAATATTCCTAAATGCAATTCTTGAGAAATTCTAAAGTTCTCAAATATTTTCTTAAGTTTTCATCTTTTTTTATTTTATTTTATTTTTATTTTTATAATTGTTTTTGTATTTTATTTTGTATTTTTATTTATTAATTTTTTTTAATTCTTGAGAAATTCTAAAGTTCTCAAATATTTTCTTTTTTTTCTTTTTTTTGTATTTTATTTTGTATTTTTATTTATTATTATTATTTTTTTTTTTTTACCAAGATGACCTGGGCATTCAAGAAAATAAGAACAAATTTATCTTACAAAAGTGCTTAGCTTATTTCTTATTTTCATGAATCTAGACCCAGGTCATCCATGAACGTCTCCTAAAACGTAAAACACAACAGCAACAAAAAATATTCTGAAGAAAATGCTAATAACTTCAATTTCAATTTCAGAACATTGTTGTGAACTTCTTAGAATGTATCTTTCAAAATGTCTTAACTTCTAATAAGTTTGTACAAATGCAATTCTTGAGAAATTCTTCAATTCTCAGGTATTTTCTGAAGAACTTTATGCATGAATGTATGTATGTATGTATTTTACATTGTAGCTGATGCACAGGGATGCATTTTGAAAGTTAAATCTAAGAAGTTCATACAAATGTTTCTAAGTGCAATTCTTAAGAAGTTCTCAAATATTTTTTTTCTCAAATATTTTCCTAAGAATGACAGGCATTGTTGATTGATCTGATTGTATGGCGGTTCTTGCCGAAGACTCACTAATCAGCTCAATGAAAAACTCCTCTAATGCTATATTATCCACTGATATAGCAGTATATAAAATATTAGACCGTGCATCGCAGCGATTGGCCAATCAGAATCAAGTGTTTCAATGAGATGAGCTGCCTACTGAGTGCACTGAAGAGTGGTCCAGGTGCGTTTAATGCAGTGTCTCTGTCATCGGGCCAACCGCACATTTGACGCGCTGGCTAAAGTGGGAGACCTGGCAGAGGCCTGGCCGGAGAATCTGGGGTTTCTTCAACAGCGGCACACAGATCAACACACTGAGGGTGAGAGCTGCTCGCTTTTGGCCTCTTTATTCACAGTGTGAACTTTGCCTCACTCAGAACAAGCAGAACAAATCATGCAAGTGCCCTGCGTCATCTGTGTGAGCAACATTACTTAACATGACACCTTTTTTATCAAATGAATTCATTTATGAGACTGCTGATGCATATGAATGAGTAAGATTATCTATAAATAAAACCAAGACTAAACAGGACTTGATTTTGTGCATCAGGAATCGATTGGATTGTAAAAAGTGGGTGTTACAAACTAAATGAAGGCAGATTTGACTGCAATTTTGCAAGATGCTGTTGCGAGGGAAGGGGATGTTCATGTTTTTGATTAAAGATTAATACAAGGGTACATGAATTAAAAAAAATTATAATGAAGTGCATTGAAAGAAAAAAGAATTTTCCTTTTTTTAATAAAAAAATAAAATACAAATGTTGAGTGTGAATTGTGAACCAACAATACACGAACATTTCTGAAGCTATACTCTGACGTGCTAATGAAATCACTTAGTTACATGGATTATGAATTACATCAAACACAACATTGCATAAGTCAGTAATATAAACTAAAAGAGTTCTTTCCCTCATCAGGATTTCATGGGACTTTTTCTGACTCTTGCACACCAAAACCACTGGTTTTGATTCTGTTTTTCTCAAACACGGTGGTAACATTTGAACAACGAACAAAAATTGGTGCAGGATTTAGTTTGAAGCAATTTTCACTCAGAAACTGCTAGTAAATTCAAGCAAGCAAACACTGAAATACAATGAAACGTTGAAGTAAAACGACTCCAATAAAATGCACTCCGATAATCTTTATTTACAACTTTGAAAAATAATTTTTTACTGCCTGCGGCTAAACTCTTGACTTGCATTCAGTAGCAGGAGAGCGCATGTGTTTTAACATGTGTTTTCAGTGGCCTGGATGCTGGAGAAAGAAGAGAGAGAGTCAGGAATGGTAATCCAATGCTGCTAGTTCACACAGATCTATCACTGTGGTCTTCGGCGGTCCGCAGGGTAATTCTCTAGAGATCAGCGGCGCTGCCCTCGTCCCGCTGCAGTGTGAGCGCGTCCGCACACTGAATTTAATGTCCTGTGAAATAAAGGCCTTTCTGTCCGCCGTGAATTCTGTCAAGAACCAACCAACCTTTCACTACAGTAACTTGTGTTCAGACTCTTCGGTGACCTTGGATGCCCTCGCCGTGTATTCTGGCCGCCGTCTAATTGAGCGTTCGACCCGGTGAGCTTCATTTTCTGTGGCGTTATTGATGACAGAAGCAGCGTACTGTATGTAGTTATCTCAACGCAGCTGATCCGGGCCCCATGAGAGCGACGGTCCCTTCACAGGATCACGCTCCGCATCGCATCTGAACTGCATCGACTTCATCTGGGGCCTTTGACAACCGAGTGGTCCGTTATTAAGGTCTTTGTTATTCAGGAGGTCTTTTTCTGTTTCAGCAAAGACAAGGACTTTATCCATGTAAGGTTCTACCACCTTTAACCCATATGAAATCTCTGTAGGCATGTGTGGGTTTTTTTGCATTCCTGTATTTTAAGTCTGACCCACGTGAGTTGTGTAAATTTAAGAAAAACTTGCGGCATTTTCAAAAACATTTATTTCATGAATGCATTGCTTCTTCACACAAACTCCATCTTTGCAAATGTTGTTAGTTGCTTTTGTAATCGGCTTTTGAAAACCCGTTACACGCTAAACATCTTCCCAAACTTGTATTCAGAATAATTTATAAATCTGTTATCAAAAAAGAGAAGGTTTAAGGTTTTGCCTAAATCACAGCTCTAATGGTTTTACTTTTGACAGCAAAAATATTAAGACATTCTTAAATATTACTGTTATACAGTGGGTACGGAAAGTATTCAGACCCCCTTACATTTTTCACTCTTTGTTATATTGCTAAGGGTCTGAATACTTAGGACCATGTGATATTTCAGTTTTTCTTTTTTAATAAATCTGCAAAAATGTCAACAATTCTGTGTTTTTCTGTCAATATGGGGTGCTGTGTGTACATTAATGAGGAAAAAAAATTAACTTAAATGATTTTAGCAAATGGCTGCAATATAACAAAGAGTGAAAAATTTAAGGGGGTCTGAATACTTTCCGTACCCACTGTATATACCTGTATTATATATATATATATATATAATAGCACAAAATAAACTACGTGCACGCAATGTCGTGGTCAGTTAAGTCAGGAAGATACCAAAAAGGTGATTAAAGCTGCCTTAAAACTGTGCATGCATGTAATATATTTTAAATGGGTCACATTTAAGAACATGTCTCTGAAATGATTTTCAAAACTGTCCTGGAGCAGCCCAGCACTGTCTCCCTCATCTAACACACCCGATTCAACTCGCCAGCTCATTAATAGAGACTTTAAGACCTGAAGTGGGTCAGAAAAGGTAAAGAGTTGAGAGAAAATATGATGAGTGTCAGATCCGCGTCACGTTCAGCAGCGGCAGCTCTTAAAGTAATAGCATCCAAAACAACCTAATAACCTGACTACTGTGATGTCTGTTAATGAAAGAAAAAAATAGAAATCAACTTTTATAGCTTCAAGGGGTTAATCTATATTTAATTTATAATGTGTTTGATAAATTTATTAAATGTATGTATATTTCTGCTGAAGGGCACAGGTATCTAAATATGACATTTATTATAATGGGTTTATGTGAAGATTGTTTTAAATTTGCTTTTATTGTTTACAGTCTAATAAATGTTAAAATTGATAGCTCTCAATTATACTGTAATGTTGAATGGCTAGTCAATGGTTAAATACTAGGCCGAAAAACTATTTTAGAGACATCAGTATCAGTGAAACTCACCTTAAGTCATAAAAAAAGATGCTGTTAAACAAATATAAAAAATATATACTGTCTTTATGTTGTTTGCACATTAATTTGAAGATTGAATGTGAAATTATTGCAATATGAAAGTAGTATTTTAAAACTTTGGTGGGATTAATCTATAGGTAGATAGATAGATAACAATTACATCCTCTGCGGTGGGAAGAATGAATTTCACCCTCTTCACTGCCTTAATCGACACGGATGGGTGCATCTCCATGGGACGTGATTACCGACAGCACGGCTTGTTACTTCATCAAGGGTGTCTTCTTGCTCCATATGCTTGAGTTCAGCTTTCACCTGGGTTAGCAGAGGGAGGGGTGCTTGACGCGCTGCATCCATGGTATAGAACTCAATCTCTCTTTTAAGAGGATTTTCACTGGATCAGTTTCCACCCTGCTGAGACGCATCTTTTGATTAATTTTAACTAGTCCCGTCTCTGTAGCTCATGCCCGACTCAGGAGACTCCTTCCCCTTAAAGTGCATTGCAGTGTTGTGCTACTCGTGATCAGACTCCGTCTCAAGTCCATCTCTAGTTCTAGTCCAACACCATATTTTCATGAATTCTGGAGCATTTCTATACGACATTTCTATATGACATTGATGCTTAGATACATTTTGTGGTCTGTGCTGACTCACATGATTGGCTTCATTCTTTATTGTCATCTGTAGTTTTATGAAGAACTTTTATAGAAATAGTTTACCAAAAAAGGAACATTTGCTAAAAATGTCCTCAACCTCAGGCCATTCACGATGTACTGTAGATGAGATTGTTTCTTCATCAGGTTTGGAGAAATACAGCATTGCATCAGTGTCTCAGCAATGGATGCTCTGCAGTGAATGGGTGCCGTCAGAATGAGAGTCCAAACAGCTGATAAAAACATCACAATAATCCACACCACTCCAGTCAATCAGTTAACATATTGAGAAGCCAAAAGGTGAGGGTTTGTAAACATTCATCAAGACGTTTTTGTTTTTTTTGTTTTCAAACCATTGCTTCTGGCTAAAATATGAGCCCTCTATAATAACGGTTCCTCTAGTGAAAAGCAGGAGAGAAATCTGCACAGATCAAGCACCGTTTACAAGTCAAAACAGTCCAAAACAAATATTTGGGTAGATTTTGATGTCTGAGAACATTTTTTTTTCACTATAGGAAGCATTATTATGAACTATGGATTCATATTTTGGTCAGAGTTAATGGCTTGAAATTAAAAGCTTCAAAATTATGTATTTGTTTGTTACAAACGCAGCTTTTGTCTTCTCCAGATGTTAACTGATGGACTCGAGTGGTGTGGATTATTGTGATGTTTTTATCAGCTGTTTGGACTCTCATTCTGACGGCACCCATTCACTGCAAAGCATCCATTGCTGAGACACTGATGCAATGCTGCATTTCTCCAAACCTGATGAAGAAACAAACTCATCTACATCTTGGATGGTCTAAAAATGAGCACCTTTTCATTTTTGGGTGGACTTTTCCTTTGGAACCTTTCCAATGCACAAAAGGTTCTTTATCATGGAAAGTTTCTTTAGATTTTATTAAGTGTGAACGAAGCACATTGTTATACTGTTGCAAACCAGGCTTCATTCACCACAAAGGAAAGCATATTTACACTGCCTGAATCTTTCAGATCCTCTACTAATCTCAGTCTTGACTCAGACTCAACCTATTCAAGGTCTTGGCCTGGACTCGTACCCGAATGATCTGGTCTCGACAGACTCGAACACTGGCACATTCACAACCTCCTGCGCCGCTAAGCAAAGCCTCAGCTGGAGCTGCTCTTTCTTCAGCGACGGCTGTGCGAATGTCTCCTCAATTATCACACATGCAACAGCTCCTGTATCAAACTGAAAATGCTGTCTGACCTATTTCCAGTCGTGCAGTCAGTCCAGTGCGCTACAGTACCCTCGTTTCATTGTTAGCCGCAACTCAAGAACTTTTCCTGTTTTATTGAGTTTACTGGGTTTTATTATAGGGGATCTTTTGGATTGCTGGTGTCTCGCACATGTACCACTATGCTGTGGGTTTGCATTGTTCCCCCGCCGTCTCTTGCAGGATGAGCTCACTTGACATTTCACGAGTTTGCAAAGTAGCATGAATGGCTTATTTCCTGTGAATACATCTCCACTAATGTCAAGCACTCATTTGAAAGTCTATTGGCTCTTTTTCTGACCTCTGAATGGTAGTGAATGTGGTCACCAAGTTCAAAATTTGCAATTCGCAAAGCGAGGAAACCTACACCTCTACTTTTCCCCCAGAGAGAAATATGCTCATGTATCTGAATACGTTTCGATAAGCTCCTCAACCTTGGCCAGTACAACATCCTTATTCATTATCAAAGCTAGCAATGCAAGAATATTCTCTGTTTCACTTCCTATCCACCTTTTTCCTACACCCCATGACACTTTGCGCAAATTATGGGAGTAGCTTCCATTTACACTGTAAACAATCAGAAAAAGGTTCGCTCTATGAACGCAATAATAAGCATTTTCAAAAACTGGGTACAATGTGGTGACATTATCTTTCTCACTCTTCAACCATCGATCATTAAAAGGAAATTTAAGCATTAACAAATTGCTTTCAACATACCATGAATAACACCTAAAGATCCTTCTATCTGTAGCAATATTACGGAGGTGTTAAATATCATTATAATAATTCATGTCTATATTTCGTAAGAATTACATTTCGCAGCATCCATGTGAAAACAAACCTGGAAAGAGACGTGAGGATTTGGGGAGAAAAATTAAAGATTATTCATGGTTTATATCGTAAATTAAATCGATTTGAAATTATTTGTTGCAACCAAACCGGAAGTGCCACCCATAATTTAAAACACAATAGGCTTGTTAGGAAGAAGGTGGATAGAGAAGACGAGAACTTGCCTGTACAGCGTCATCATATATTAATTTAGTCACAGTATTGAAACCATAAAGTCACTGTATCCATTCTGACCAAGAAATGCTTCTGATCTTTAATAAAAATTCCAGCTTGTGCAACTGAAGTTTGCCGACTAGTACGCCAGGCAGAGACTCTCAACACCACTAATATTTCTGACGAGGTTCTAGCCAGAAATCCCAGCGGTTAATATGCAGTATTTCATCAGGAAGTGCTTTTTATTAGTGAGTTGACAGATACACAGGACTTATCTTCCATTGTGGATGTAGCTCAGTGTCCATTATTGTTATGGATGAGTCACCTCAGCTGAGAATGAAAGAGAGTCTCTCACACACCCCTCACAAATGAAGACTGACGCGGAAGCTCTTAAACCCTCCGTCTCGCTCTCAGGTGTGTGCGTGAGAGAGAGTTTATTGCCCCTCCTCTGCGATAGGGTGCATGAAAGGAGAAGGTAATTATGGGTAAGTGCAGGATCATTTTCACCAGCAGCAGGAAAGGGATTAACCAGCGGCACACCTTCAGACGAAACCTCTGTCGCTACATTACCCCCCCTTTCCCATTACTTCAGTGTCGTTTTCAAATGAGCTTTTTGAGAAGATGAGGAAGAGAAGATGAGTGTGGATGGAGTGGAAAAGAAGTGAACTTTGTTTAGACTTTTTCATTACTCTGTGCGGGACCTATAAAGGGGTCATGAACTGAGAAATCAAAATTCCCTTAATCTTTTGACATATAAGAGGACATTGTACTATAAAAACATCCTGTAAGTTTCAGAAATCAAAACTTTGTCGTTAAGTCTAAAAACAGCTTGTGGAATGCTCTATGCTATGATGTAATAGTGTGGATAAGCACCGCCTCCAAAAGAAGATCAACGCCTATTTCTACATCACTGCCTGCTTAGCCCCGCCCATCGATTCTACATCACTGCCTGTTTAGCCCCGCCCACCGATTCTACAGCGCTGCCTGGTTAGCCCCGCCCACCGATTCTACAGCGCTGCCTGTTTAGCCCCGCCCACCGATTCTAGAGCGCTGCCTGGTTAGCCCCGCCCACCGATTCTACAGCGCTGTCTGTTTAGCCCCGCCCACTGATTCTACAGCGCTGTCTGTTTAGCCCCGCCCACCAATTCTACAGCGCTGCCTGTTTAGCACATTCGCACATGTAGTGTAAATAACGAGAGAGGCAAACGCAGGTCAATGCAGAAGTGAAACGATAAAGATGCTCTGAACACAACAACAGTCTTTGCATTGCCTTCCTTCTGATCCCAATGTTAGGAAAGAGTAGATGAACGTTATTTTTAATGAAGTTCTAGACCGCGTCAGTAATAACTTGGTACTTTGTTCTCTTCATTTTACCGAAGATGATTAGTACTACATATATGTATTGTTGCCTATGTAGGGAGCTCCAAATCAGTCATATATCTTCCATTTCGGTTACAGTGATTCCTTATAAGGCAGTACTGCAGTCCACTAGGTTTATGAAACCAAGCCAGTGGTCTCTTTCTGTTTGTTTCCATTTAAACAGTTTGGTTGGCTGTCAAAGTCAGAGTCTATTGTCTGATGTCTGAATAAATTACATTTTTATAGTCAGGTGTTTTGGCACAATAATTTATGTTTAATGGCTAAAATATTTTATGGTGGCCTCTATTAGCAGCTCTGCCCTAATGTGTTCATTTAATACTGCTTAATTCGAAAACATTTTAACGTTTTAACAAGCAGAGCTTTGCATTTTATTGGAAAATAGGCTGTCAGTGGTTTTGAATTAGTGATCCTATAAAGAGTGTATTAATGTAACAGTGGCCACACAAACACATAAGCAGATCTGTCTATAAATCTATAATCTGTCTGTCTATAATTTTGCGTATTGTGCGTGCGTTCATGAGCGTTTAAATATATCTGTGGGTTGTGTGTTTGCATATGTGCATTTATTAGTGTGTATGCATGATGCTTTTGTATTTCGGTGTGCGTTTATGTTCACGTTAGCAGCATGTTTTAATATGTATGTGGTGTTTGGTTTTGTGTGTGTGGGCGTTTTATATTCATGTCTATCTCTCGGTGTTAGTATTTGAATGTTTGTGCATTGAATGCATGCTGTTTGTGTGTTTTTGTGTGAACCCCTGTGTAGAGTGACATGCTTTTATCCTTGCAGGTTAGGACAAGGAATGATAAAGGAGAGGGGTGGAACAGCAATTTATGACACAGACGTGTGAGTGTGTCTGTGTGTGAGAAACACAGAGAGACAAAGAGGCTTTTGCAGTGCTGAGCTCGTTTCCAGACGGCGCTGAAGAGCAACAGTGCCACCTAGCTTGAAGAGAGAGAGAGAGAGAGAGGGAGAGGGAGAGAGAGGGAGAGAGGGAGAGGGAGATAGGGAAGGAGAGGGAGGGAGAGGGAGAGGGAGAGGGGGAGGGA
>NW_015506243.1:226255-230183 GCF_001515645.1 Sinocyclocheilus grahami | reverse complement strand
GAGAGAGAGAGAGAGAGAGAGAGAGAGAGAGGATGGTACACACAGTAACTGTCTGGTTCTGATGGGAATACGGATGTGGTTGTCATGCGTTCAGCACAGGGATGTGAAAAATACTATTACAAACTGAAAATGCATCAGTGCGAGTGTTTCTGTAGCATTGGTAGCACTGTTCAGAGGTTGCTCTGACTGACAGGCAGCTGCTGCGGAAGACTTGGTTGTGTATTTTCTTCTCAGGGCATGTGTGGTAATGTGCTCGAGTGCAAGAATGTCCAAACGCACTTGCTGTTAAACAATGGCTGTCTTGGTGCATTGTTATTGTAGTGTTATTTGTGTACCATTATACTATTTAATACTATTTTAAATGAGCTTTTAATTTTATATTTTCAGTTTTCATTTTAGTCTGTTTCATTTAATTACATTTTTTATTAGAATTTAGTATTATTTTATTCGTATTTTTTATTATATTTTTTTATATTTCTGTTTAGTTTTTGTTATTTCAGTTTTTGCAATTTTAGTAAGTAATACATACTTTTCAACTTTTCAAATTTCTAAAAAAAAAATATATATATTCTAATATTCAGCTTAATTTCAATGATCAAAAAAATGTTTTATTTAATTTTATGTACTTTTGTCATTTTTTAAATATATATATATATATATATATATATATATACACTATAAAAAAAAACACCTCATTTCTATGATAACGTCCATCTAAAAACAGCACAGCACAAGCACAAGAGCCAGATTCCATTGAGAAGCACGTCAAACACATACTGTCCCTCTCTGAATATACGCACCTCGTCGACTGGACCTGCCTGCTGTACGGGAATCAGATATGAAAATATGGGTTTGGAGAGAGGATCGCACATTTCCCATTTAAACAGACAAAAAATTACATTTATAACTAGATAAGTACATAACATATTTTAAATATAAACATTAACACATTACAATTGAAACTACATATAAAAAAACAAATAAACATTACATAAAAAATATTAAAAACAATATATAAGTATATATGTAAATATGTATCCATATGTATATATATACACTCTAAAAAAAATGCTGGATTAAAAAGGGATAAACCTGGGATTGTTTAGCTTTATTGTAAATTAATGTATTAATTTTAGTAGTTTAGTAGTTAAGTTAGCTTTTTAATTGTTATTTTTGTTTTGGTTATTACAGCTTAAAAATAATTATAAATGTTGACTATGCAACTAACTAAGTTTTTTTTATGTTTGTCTACTAATATTTATATTTGGTTTTATTTCCAAATATGCCAAATGTGATGTTTAATATTGACATATTAAACACAGTTAAAAGCAGGCAGGACAGATTTTTGTGAATTCATGTGATTAATATTATTAACAACAATACTAACAAGAACAAGTGAAAAACAAGCCGCTCTTCGCTTATATTTGTGGGATTGGTATCAGCTAATGAGGTGTTGGCTTTATGATAACCCTAGCTTTAGATGTTTGATGGATTTTATGGAGTGTTTCTGCTGTGTGACCGTTTAACGGCCCTGAGGTGGAGCGTAACGTCTTCAACACCACCAGCAGCGCAGCAGATCACTCAGATCCTCACGGTGCGTCTTCAGCGGTCACTGCAGCGTCCTGCTGGACCGTTCACAGTGCATTTCTATTCACTTCCTGAATCTCAGCTGAATTTGAACTGAGGTAGCAAACAAGATGCAGAATTTGTCTGCATCTGCAAGTCTGCAAAGAAAGAAGAATTAATTGAAGTTGCAAAAAGTGTCATTTTCCACAAGAGGAATCTATCTATCTATCTATCTATCGATCTATCGATCTATCCATCTATCCATCTATCCATCGATCCATCGATCTATCTATCTATCTATCGATCTATCGATCTATCGATCTATCTATCTATCTATCTATCTATCTATCTATCTATCTATCATCTATCGATCTATCCATCTATCCATCGATCCATCGATCCATCGATCCATCGATCTATCTATCCATCTATCCATCTATCATCTATCTATCTATCCATCTATGCCCGTGATAACCCCTTTAATGACCTGCTCTACGTGAGAGGAGGCTCCGTGTACCTGCAGGACATGGTGGATCGAGGAATCATCAGGGTGCAGACCGGAGTCAGTCAGCCTCTACGCAGCAGATGCCGTACCCTTGCTACATGGACGATGCGTAAGAGCCTGTGAAACATACACGATTATATAAACAATGATGGGCTGTCTTCATATTGAAGTGACGGTTTGATGTTGAGAGTGGGATGCTGATGCATGCAGAGAGGGCCGGGATGTTTTTCTCTCGATCTTGCTGCATAATCAACGGCTCTCTGCGGCTGTGATTCATGCTGAAAGTAAATGTCAAATTAATATTAGCTTTGATTGGTTCTCTCGCTCTCCGTTGGTGAAATCCATGAGCGTGTCTGCGGGGGTTCGCGAGCGTTTGTTTATGGGTGCTGATGTGGACGTCAGAAGAACCGCTGTGTTGTGTTTTAATGCATTTATTGATTCGAGGGAAAAGCGGCGTGTTTTATAGATTTGAATGAGAGGCTTTTGCCATGAAACTGAGGCATCAGGCCCAAACTCCAGCCAGGTGATGTTCTTCATCAGACGAGTGTTTGTGCTACTGTGAGTCTTAACTCGATGAACATTTTGTGATGATGTGAGCGCGCAGGCTTGTCGTTGCTGTCTGCATTGTGCGTAATAAGTCACTGTGGGAGACACATAATAATAATAATATCATATGCATTAAGATAGAAGGCTTCATTTTTCAGGCCACAGTTACACATTGAATAAAATTAAATGATGCATCTTTCAAAATAGCTAGTTCAATATTTATAATTAGTTGGTAGAGATGGAATGATGATTACAGACTTCCTCTTAAAAACCCTTGCTTTACAGAAATGATAGGAACGATCACATAGAGGGAACAAAAGAAGAGCGATTCTTATAAATGATCAAAATTATCTATAAAATGATAATATACACTAGCATTCAAAATGATGGTAAAATACACTTTTATTCAGCAAGGATGCATTAAATTGGTCAAAAGTTACAGTAAAAAGGGAAATGCTGTTCTATCTATTCATCAAAGAATCATGGGGGAAAAAAATACTTTTCCACAAAAATATGAAAAAAGGACAGTAAGATGTTATTTTCTTTTTGAGAAGTTAATATTTGTATTCCTTGAGGATACATGGAATTGATCAAAAATGGCAGTACAGATTTATAATGTTACAGAAGATTTTTATTTCAAATAAATGCTGTTCTTTTGAACTTTATTCATCTGTGAATCCTGAAAAATAAAAATAAAATGTATCACGATGTGCACAAAAATATTGTGCAGCACAGCTGTTTTCAACATTGATAATGATCAGAAATGTTTCTTGAGCAGCAAATCAGCATATTATACTGATTTCTGAAGATCATGTGACACTGAAGACTGGAGTAATGATGCTGAAAATACAGCTGCACATCACAGAAATGAATTACAGTTTAATATATATTCACATAGAAAACAGCTATTAAAATTGTAATAATATTTCACATTTTTACAGTTTTTTTTTTTGTTCAAATGAATCCAGCCTTGGTGAGCAGAAGTGACTTTGAAACATTGATAAACATTGACAAATCTTACAAACCCCAAACTTACGAATGCTAGTGTATATTCATTGCTTTGTATCACTTCTGTGTGTTTATACATGTAACATATAGTGTGTCTGTGTGTGTGTGTGTGTGTGTGTGTGTGTCTGTGTGTGTGTCTGTGTGTGTGTGTGCGTGTTTTTGTGACAAATGAGGACATAAATGTGTATAATGACAAAGGCATGACAGGTATTACAAGGAGAAGGTGACTTTTCAGGACATTACCCCATGTCCCCACTTTTCAAAACGCTTATAAATCACACAGAATGGAGTGTATTGAAAATC
>NW_015506243.1:225757-226242 GCF_001515645.1 Sinocyclocheilus grahami | reverse complement strand
GACAGTCTCCGTAGGTTTAGGGGTAGGGTTGGTGTAGGGCAATAGAATATACGGTCTGTACAGTATAAAAACCATTACGCCATTACGCCTGTGTGTGTGTGTGTGTGTGTGTGGCTGATTGGCAGTGGCTTATTTAATGCTTTGTTTGTGGGTGTGTCTGTGTTTGTGTGAGTGTTTGCCACATCAAGAATGTTGTATAGGCTCACTCCTTCATTTTTGTGTATGTATGATCTGCATTGTGTTGGATTTATTGATTTTTTTTATTGGACGAAAAAAAAAAGAGGCTCTGATTTATAGTATTTCCCATTCATTTCCTATCACTGTAAAAAGTTAAAAAAATAAGAGTTGAACTTACTTGGAAAACCTGTGGAAACTGATTGCCTCAAATTTCTCAAGCAAATTAGTTTATCATTTTTGAGTTAATAAAACTTACTGTAACTTTGTATAGGTAACTTGTGTATATGTATAGGTTACCAGAAAACTTG
>NW_015506243.1:193040-221738 GCF_001515645.1 Sinocyclocheilus grahami | reverse complement strand
TGTGTGTGTGTGTGTGTGTGTGTGTGTGTGTGTGTGTGTGTGTGTGTGTGTGTGTGTGTGTGTGTGTGTGAATCGGTCAGCAGAATCGGTCAGACCTGCGTCATTTAGTTCCACTTGAAAACTCCCAAATCTCCAGTTCTAACCATGCATTAGAGGGACAGAGAATGGAGAGAATGCTAATTTGCTTTTCAGAGTGAGTGAGTGAGTGAGTGAGTGTGTGTGTGTGTGTGTGTGTCTGTGTGTGTGTGTGTGTGTGTGTCTGCGTTGAGTCATTTTTCACCACACAAAAAGCTTAAATCTGAATTTTAAATGTAAGGGGTAGAAGAGTTTCATGTTGTAAATGCCTCAGTAAGTCCTCCAGACGATTCTGGCCTGACTGGATAAAAACAGCTTATCTACTGCCACAAATCCATATTACATGTTCCATCATTTCTAAATGATATATAAGAAAAGCAGAACAGAAAGCAGAGTGCTCTTTGTTAAAAGTGAATCACTGTGGCTCAAGGATTAATAGTATCAAGAGAAAGCAATCCGTTAGCATTCCCATTCATCTCAATGGCAGTTGATTGGCTGACGCATAAAACCATTGAAAATATGCAATTTACTAATTGCATGTAATTTGACAATTTGAAGGCCAAAACTGTTAAGGGATAATTGATGCACGAATGAACAATCTGGCATTATTTACTCATGTCGTTCTTTCTTTCTTCGAAACACAAAAAGATGATCGTAAATTTAAATTTAATTGTTTTGGTGTTTTCGTTGACTTCCATTATTTGAACGAAAATAAAACGTAGACTCGGAACTCGTCCGTAAGATGAGAGATTCAGTGCTAAATTGTGTGCAAACGCTAAAACAACACAAATGCAATATTTAAACAACGTTATTCATTCTTAGTGTTGTCTAGCCTCAAATCAGCTACAGAATGCGCTCGTTGCTCTTGTTTATAATCTGAAGTGTGTTAATGCGACCATATTTAGTGGTTTAGATCAGGACTGGCAGCTGTGTGAATGAAACAGGGAGAGATGATGGCGAATTAATGCGTTTTAACGAGTTTGTTATCACCATCCCTCTGCTGTTTCTGGTGTCAGCTCTAATTGTATTGTGGCGTCTCTCACCCTGACTGTATTTATGAAAGGTAAACAGAACCGATATGAGAAATCTATAGCTTGTCATATTTTGAAAGCACATGATATATTTGAGCTGCTAGCTAATTGAGCGCAGACAGCACTTTGTTTCCGGAACCATCGGTTCCGATATTGACAGATGACACAATGTTCTGAATCAGCTCTGGTCGTTCCTGCAGCTTCGTTTCGTCCACTGGCACCATGCTACCCATGTTCCTGGTGCTGGCGTTCATCTACACGGCCTGCCAGACCATCAAACACCTGGTTCTGGAGAAGGAGCGCCATCTGAAGGAGGTTCTGCGGGTTGTCGGGGTTCGAAAATGTTCCACTTGGTTCTGCTGGTTTATAGAGAACATGGTTCTGCTGACCATTCCCTGTGCTTTAATCTCGGTGATGGTGAAGGTTAGTGGAGCCGAAACCCTGAAAAATAAAAAAATAGAAATGAGAACCGAATAATCAAACTAAAAGGCAAGGATGCAAAGTTGTCATGTTTTGACACAAATCTGCATTTGGAATGAAGTGAGAGTTTGAAGCGCAGCACTGTGTTCATTTACTCGAGAGCAGCTTGTGATCCGGTGTTTTCAGCGTCTCAGAGCGACTCTCACAGTAAATGCTGCTCCACACAAACTCCATCTCTGCAAACGCTGGGAGTTTGGTTCGCATTTGGGAACATAAGATGCGCCTCCCATCTTCCCAAATTTATAATGAGGATAGTTTATATATTTTTTTTAAGCTTTAAGGTTTTTCTGCAGTTTTCTGCAAAATAAAAATAAAAGAAATTAGACATTAATAATAGTATTATATTATATTATATAATAAATATTAGTAGTGTAATTTTGATGTTTTTTTTCTGTAAAATAAAATTATTATTATTATGAAATGATTTTATTTTGTAGTACATAATTAGTAGTAAAGTAGGATAGTAATTTATTTGTCATAATTTTTTATTTACTAAAATAAAACAACAACAACAACAACAACAATAATAATAATAATAAAATTATTATTATTATTATTATCATTATTATTATCATCATCATCATCATCATCATCATTATTATTATTATTATTGTTAGTAGTAGTAGTAGTATTAATATTATTATTTAGAGCACAGTATAATTACCATAATATTTATTTATTAATTTGTTTAATTTTTATGATTTAATAATAAATATTTTTTATTTTTACATATTATTATTATTATTATTATTATTATTATTATTATTATTATTATTATTATAATAATAATTATTATTATTATTATTATTATTATTATTATTATTAAGTTGCATCCCTGAAGAAGAGATTAAACTGAACAATAAACAAATCAGAAATACGAAAACATAATCACAAAGCATTTTCGAGATCATACAGCTCAATCAAAACGTGAATCTGAACATACAGATTTCTTTGACAGATCAGTTCAGCCTGAACTTATTTAAATTCAACAGAAATGCTAATGCTATGTTTATGATATGCATAAATGCTGTGTTTTTCATACCGGTTTGTTTGCACCCTTTTGAATGCAAACCATTAGAAATGACAACGCCAAGCTACAATGCAATTAAAGTCATTATGAAAAATAGTTAAAGGAGCTCAAATGTAAAGTTAAAATGCACAATAATCCATTTAGCAGAGAGGAAAGGAAGGTGCTTGTGTTGAGAGGTTGCACATTCATAAAGTCAAAGTGCTTTGTGGTTTTGATGCTCGTGATCACAGTGGAAATAATTACAGGGAAACGATTACTCCAGAATTGAAGCAGATCAAGCAGAAACGGGTTGATCTTTGATTCCTCTAAATTGGGTTATTATGCTAATTTGATATGCACAGCATCAAATTGTTGATGATTCAGAGCCGACCTCCTCCGTATCGCTCGCTGCCTCCCTCCATCGTTTTTTTAAAGAGCTTTTGTTTTTTGCGGTTTCCAGAGTATTTCGAGTTTATCTGCATGGAGATAAAGTGTTTGTTCCCTCGCTTTGAGGATTTGCCTGTTTCACACTTCCAGTGCTTTCACGTTGGCTGTCACAGGCTAAACTTATTTCCAATGAGTTGCGATAGTGGCCAAGATCTGGAGCCGGTTTCTTTTAAAATATTAATATGAATTAAATATTGTGTGAATGTCTGAACATGTTTTAAAGCAGCATCACACATCTGACAGCACTCTCGCTATGAGGGAGTTCCAGCAACATCTGCACAGCTTCAGACTGCCACAGGCGCTTTGGGGCTCTTTCTAAACTAAACTACTCAGTCATGTCGTTCCCCGTGTCAGTTCATTTAGTTCGTTCTCTCTGTCTGTTCGATCCGGCTCTCAAAGTGAGAACTACAGTGTGTAGTCCTGGGAAAATCATCTTTTGTCAGCTCACTTCCCTCACAGACCTGAACTGCTCCAGAATGAGCTTTCAGTTTCTGTCAGAGACGTTTCTGTCATCTCTCTAATATTTCATCTCATTCACATGCTCTTATCATCATCATACAACTGTTCATCGTCATATTAAAATCCACATATCTAACATGTTGCTAACATATTTATATTGCTTAGTATGTTATAGCATGTTTAACTTGTTGCTAGCATTGTTTTAACACAATGGTAGCATGTTTTTAACATGTTTACCAAGTTGTTAACCTGAATTAACATGTTGCTAACATATTTCTAATGTTTAGTATGTTGATAGCTTGTTTATAACATGTTTAGCTTGTTGCTTGCATGTTTTAACACAATGGTAGCATGTTTTAGCATGTTTACCAAGTTGTTAACCTGAATTAGCATGTTGCTAACATTACAATAAGTTGCTAATGTGTTAACATGCTGATGCCATGAATTAGCATGGTGTTCACACATTGCACACTGTTTGCACATTGTTAGCATGAATTCGAGCATGTTTTAACATTTTTTACCAAGTTGTTAGCCTGAATTAACATGTTAGTAGCATTTATCATTTTAGTTCCTAACATTTTAACATGCTGATACCATGAATTAGCATGGTGCTAACATGTTTATAGCACATTTAACACATTGTTAGCACATTGTTCTAGCATGTTTTTAACATGTTTACCAAGTTGTTAACCTAAATTAACATGTCAATACATATTTCTAATGTTTAGTATATTGTAAGCATGTTGCTAGTATGTTTATAGCACGTTTAACATGTTGCTAGTATGTTTTTACAATGTTTATGTTTATGGTAGCATGTGTTTAGCATATTAGGCACATTTCTAGCAAGTGTTCTGCCAAGTTATTAACCTGAATTAGCATGTTGTTAACACTTTAATAAGTTGTTACCACACTGATACCATGAATTAGCATGGTGCTAACATGTTTCTAGCACATTGTTAGCACATTTTCTAGCATGTTTTAACATGTTTACCAAGTTGTTAACCTGAATTTACATGTTGTTAACATTTTTAGTATGTTGTTAATATGTTCCTAATATGTTTATAGTATGCTTAGCTTGTTGCTAGCATGTTTTAACACAATGCTAGCATGTTTATAGCATGTTAGACACATTGCTAGCAAGTTTCAGCATGTTTACCCAGTTGTTAACCTGAATTAGCATGTTTGTAACATTTTAATAAGTTGTTAACATTTTAACATGCTGATACCATGAATTAGCATGGTGCTAACATGTTTCTAGCACATTTATCACATTGTTAGCACATTGTCATTGCATGTTTTAACATGTTTACTAAGTTGTTAGCCTGAATTAACATGTTGCTAACATATTTCTAATGTTTAGTATGTTGATAGCTTGTTTATAACATGTTTAGCTTGTTGCTTGCATGTTTTAACACAATGGTAGCATGTTTTTGCACTGCAAAAAAAGGCTTATCTTACTTAGTATTATTGTCTTGTTTCTAGTAAAAAGATCTAACAAATTCTTTATTTAAGATGCATTTTGTAGCGAATTTAGCTCACAACAGGAAATATGAATAATTAACCATAACTAGTTATAATTAACTATTCATATTTTAGATCCGCTGTAGATATTTAGCTGACCTCTCAGGGTCAACTGTCTTGTCAATTCTAAGAACGTTAATTTCCTGGTTAAGGGAAATAACTTTCTTACTGTACAATTCTACAAAGCTTGTAGCGTAAATCTGCATGATTAGTGACTCCGGTTATGAGCAAACAATGAACACGTCAAGTGTGATACAAGTAAGGTTTTATTAACTACATAAACACTTAAACTAGTCCAACATACTACATAAACACATAAACTGGTCTAACATACACATACACACACACACATACAGTTGGTATAGGAAAGGGTTAAAGTTTAACTCAGCACAGAAAGAGGCATAAAGAATGAATTTTATGGAAAACTTTGCATATTCAGCAGATCTAAAACCTGAGGGTACTAGATAAGCAAAATTACGTAAGATATTGTTTCCATGGGAAAGAAACTAAATTAAATTAAGAATGTTTAGATATTTTTACTAGAAACAAGACACAAAATACTAAGTAAGATAAGACTTTGTTTGCATGGTAGACACGTTTCTAGCAAGTTTTAACATGCTGTTATCATGTTCCTAGCACATTTAGTACATTGTTAGCATGAATTCTAGCATGTTTCTAACATGATAACCAAGTTGTTAGCCTGAATTAACATGTTGCTAGCATGTTTTAGGATGGTTTAGAACATTGTTGGCATGAATCGGAATGTTGCTATCATGTTTCTAGCACAATAAGTACATTATTAGGATGATTTATGTTGTTGGCATGTTTTCACACATTGCTAGCATGAATTAGCATGTTGCTAGCATGTTTAGCATTTTTTTAAATGCTAAATGTGTGCTATCTGCTATGTTTGTGACATGTTAAGCTTGTTGCTAGCATGAATTAGAATGTTACTAGCATGTCTTAGCACATCGCTAGCATGTTTTAACATGCCGTTAGCATGATTTAACACATCACTGGCATGTTTTAGTATTTTGATTGTATTTCCTAAACTAGTTCTCTCTATCTATCTATCTATCTATCTATATATCTATCATTGCACAGCACATCATTATTAGTTATTATTTATTGCACATTATCTGGTTGAACTCAGCTGCTCTGATACTGTGAAACTGGAGTAAATGTTTACTGTGTATATGTTTATCTGGGAAATAACAGTCAGCATGGTTTGGTTTCCTTCTAATGGGAATACACAATATTTTAGTTATTTTAATTCCAGCTTCAATATATTGAATTTGCATTGGGTTGAATTTCATGGTTCTTGGAAACCATCTTTGCATCTGTGCTGGGAATAAGTATGACCCAAACAGTTTTTACCAAATGCAAATGCATTTTTATGTATATTATATAATGGAAAACACAATAAGCAGAAGATAAGACGTATGCTAATGTTATAGACACAAACCAGTGATGAAAGCAGCTTTACCCTGCAGTTGTGTATTTATTATTCTTGTGAAACAGGTACATTGTGTGCTTCTCTAAGCTCAGGAAGAGGAGAATGACAGCTGGCCTGTTACAGACCCATTATAGGGGTCCTTATAATCAGCGGTGTGATTATTCAGCTTTCTCAGCTTGTTATTTTCTGAAACGCTTTCATCGTCTCTTCGTTTCCATGGTGAAAATGGGTAGAATGTGCAGACAATAATCAGATTAGTGCCTAATTTAAAAATGTTGCTGCATGGTGTAAATTGATGGGGGACTTTGTTAATTGCATTACTGGGCATTTATTAAACACTTTGGCTAAATGCATTACTGTGTGCTTCCCCATTTAGATGCACTGACCATTTTTACACAGTTATATTGGTTAAAAGCCACAGTAGATGAGCTGATATAGGTATGTTTTGTCCCATCATTTCAGGACCAGGCATAGATTTACCAGTAGGGTAGCTTGGGAAGGTATTATCTCTAACTTAAATTGTCACAAATTTAGTCATAATTTACATTGAAATGTAACAGATGAAGCACATTTACTGTATGTCAGTGAGTACTACATCATACAACAGTGTTGCACATTTGGGGGGGGGGGAAAAACATTGGATTGTGGTAACCAACTAATCAAACTACAAAACAAAATGAGAATTAAAAGTGAAATTTCCAAAACTCTGTTGGGGGCCCCAAATTGTAACAGGCATACAGAAAAATATCAAGGCTATAACAAATAAATGAAATGGCCTGTGTGTTTTATATTGAGTATGCTGTTACAATTGTGTCCAGCGAGTCATTCAAATGAAACTGTTTTAAGATCGCATTTGTGATAGTTGGAAGTCAAGTAACCATGCAAGGTTTGTTATTTGATGTATCTTGAAGACTCTGGTTGAATGGAGAAAGGAAATAGCATTCCGTTGAGGTACAGTGACAATGAAAGTTCAGGAAAGTGATCGTATGCCTCTTTGTGTTTGTACCATAAGGCGCCTCTCACTCACTGACAGCAGACTTCTGGAGAGAGCATAAACTTATAAATATGAGTGTAGGTAAGACAGTGTTAACATGTCTACTATGCAAGTCAAGATCTGTGCACCTGCTGTGGGGCTGTCAGTTTGAAACAAGAAGTCGCAGTGGTAAACAAAAATCCATGTGCCAGAACGATTGTCTCCAGCGATGTTGTGTAAACTGAGAAAAGAAGCGGGCCACGCAGCGAACCCTGCGGTACCCCAGAGGTTGGTTGATGTGACTGTGACTCTCTTTCCCTCAAAGATACCCTGAAGGATCTACCAGTGATGTAGATCTCAAGCCAGTGGGGTGAAGTTCCTATGATGCCCAATGTACTGGAGAATCTAGTGATTTACTGTATTATAGGCAGCAGACAGTTCCAGTCAAATGAGGACAGATGATCTGGAGGCATCTCTTACCACCACAGGGCTTTAGTGACAGATAGCATATTTACTGTGGTGTCTGTTAAATGATTTATATAAAACCTGTTGTTTTGGGAAGAACTCTGCTTGGTTGTATAAACAGGTACATTGTGTGCTTCTCTAAGCTCAGGAAGAGGAGAATGACAGCTGGCCTGTTACAGACCCATTATAGGGGTCCTTATAATCAGCGGTGTGATTATTCAGCTTTCTCAGCTTGTTATTTTCTGAAACGCTTTCATCGTCTCTTCGTTTCCATGGTGAAAATGGGTAGAATGTGCAGACAATAATCAGATTAGTGCCTAATTTAAAAATGTTGCTGCATGGTGTAAATTGATGGGGGACTTTGTTAATTGCATTACTGGGCATTTATTAAACACTTTGGCTAAATGCATTACTGTGTGCTTCCCCATTTAGATGCACTGACCATTTTTACACAGTTATATTGGTTAAAAGCCACAGTAGATGAGCTGATATAGGTATGTTTTGTCCCATCATTTCAGGACCAGGCATAGATTTACCAGTAGGGTAGCTTGGGAAGGTATTATCTCTAACTTAAATTGTCACAAAGTCCTGATTGGATTCAATCATTGCTGCTAAATTGTAAATGGTCAAAGTAATAGCAGTCATAATTTACATTGAAATGTAACAGATGAAGCACATTTACTGTATGTCAGTGAGTACTACATCATACAACAGTGTTGCACATTTGGGGGGGGGGGAAATACATTGGATTGTGGTAACCAACTAATCAAACTACAAAACAAAATGAGAATTAAAAGTGAAATTTCCAAAACTCTGTTGGGGGCCCCAAATTGTAACAGGCATACAGAAAAATATCAAGGCTATAACAAATAAATGAAATGGCCTGTGTGTTTTATATTGAGTATGCTGTTACAATTGTGTCCAGCGAGTCATTCAAATGAAACTGTTTTAAGATCGCATTTGTGATAGTTGGAAGTCAAGTAACCATGCAAGGTTTGTTATTTGATGTATCTTGAAGACTCTGGTTGAATGGAGAAAGGAAATAGCATTCCGTTGAGGTACAGTGACAATGAAAGTTCAGGAAAGTGATCGTATGCCTCTTTGTGTTTGTACCATAAGGCGCCTCTCACTCACTGACAGCAGACTTCTGGAGAGAGCATAAACTTATAAATATGAGTGTAGGTAAGACAGTGTTAACATGTCTACTATGCAAGTCAAGATCTGTGCACCTGCTGTGGGGCTGTCAGTTTGAAACAAGAAGTCGCAGTGGTAAACAAAAATCCATGTGCCAGAACGATTGTCTCCAGCGATGTTGTGTAAACTGAGAAAAGAAGCGGGCCACGCAGCGAACCCTGCGGTACCCCAGAGGTTGGTTGATGTGACTGTGACTCTCTTTCCCTCAAAGATACCCTGAAGGATCTACCAGTGATGTAGATCTCAAGCCAGTGGGGTGAAGTTCCTATGATGCCCAATGTACTGGAGAATCTAGTGATTTACTGTATTATAGGCAGCAGACAGTTCCAGTCAAATGAGGACAGATGATCTGGAGGCATCTCTTACCACCACAGGGCTTTAGTGACAGATAGCATATTTACTGTGGTGTCTGTTAAATGATTTATATAAAACCTGTTGTTTTGGGAAGAACTCTGCTTGGTTGTATGGTCTGTGGGTGTATGTATATATATATATATATATATATATATGTGTGTGTGTGTGTGTGTGTGTGTGTGTGTGTGT
This sequence comes from Sinocyclocheilus grahami, assembly GCF_001515645.1. NCBI lineage: Eukaryota > Metazoa > Chordata > Actinopteri > Cypriniformes > Cyprinidae > Sinocyclocheilus > Sinocyclocheilus grahami. The sequence continues at coordinate 212,085 of NW_015506243.1, read as the reverse complement.
GAAATAACTCTTTGAATGAAGTTTGCAAGCAAGTTTTCATGCTTGTTTGTTTGTGCATGTGTAGGTTTCTGCGATCTCTGACACGCTCCCTGCCTCTATATATGATTTTAGCGTGGATCTTCTCGGTTGCGTTGATAGTGAAGGGTGTGGTTCAGGAGAAGGAGGCACGTCTGAAGGAGACTGTGAGAATGATAGGATTGAAGAGCTCCACCTACTGGCTGAGCTGGGCCATCAGCAGCACGTTGCCCCTCTCTGTCAGCGCCGCAATCCTCACTGTCATTCTCAAGGTGATTAACACTGATTCACTGCCATTCACAAACACTGCAGTACACCGGAACCAAGATCTGATCTGGAGTACACCGGATCTGAGAGCTTCCTCAGCTTTGCACTAGTAGTGGTTCATAAACATTTTAGCCTGTCCTGCTGAAAAGATGAATTCCAGGTTGGACTCGGACTTAAATTCCAAGACAGTCTTAACTGGTTTTTAATAGACAATGATGATCTTTTAGTTGCTCAAGCTGGTAAAGCTGGATGCTGTTGCAGCTAGACCAACGTGATGAGCATGAATATGAAGAAGACAAACTGTTTACTAGTATTGACCTCAGGGTAATCTAAAAGGTTTTAAAATAAAATGAGCTACAAGCAACTAACAATCAAGATAATTTAATTCACCCACAAATTTCTGGAATTCTACAATTTAATATGTTTTGTTGAATTAATAGTTTTATTACACTTATTTTCATCATGTTTTCATATTTAACACTTTGGACTTGGAGTCAAAAAGGTTGGGAGCTGCTGTTATTTATATACTTTAACAGTTGTTCATTGAACTTGCGTTTAAATATAGCAACAACCAGAGGCATAATCAATAAACTGTAATAACCAAATGCAGACTGATTATTGTTGTTAGTGTAATTTATTGATTGAACGAAGTTCATCAGTCTTGATTAGTAGGAATGGAATCATAAAGCCTAATGTATTCTGTAAAAACTTAAACTCTGTAAAAACAGTTTTTATGTATGCAGAGTACATATAAAAACTCTGTAAAACCCTTATAATAAAGAGCTATTTCAACATTATTTAACCCATGAAAATAGTTATGCTGGTACAAATTAATGTATTTAGGTTGATTCAGTGATGCTAAACAATATGTTTGATTTGAATAAAAACAGTTAATATAGATGTTATTTTTTTCAGTGTCAGTTTACATGCAGTTATCAAAAGGTTATTTAAATCCAGGAATATTCATTTTTCAAACATTTGACAGCAAGTAGCTTTTGTAAGCAGGTCAATTTATAATGAGATACTTTTTCTACTATTACAAACATGTTCTTGCGCATCCCAGAATGTGTGTCCAGGTAATATCCCAGCTCTCATTTGGTGTCTCATTCAACGTCCTTTTCACCAATTTGGTCTTCCTCCAATCCATTTTTTTTTTCATTGAAATAAACTAAGTGCTACCAAAAGTCAACTACTTACATTCACCAACACATAACAGTGAGGTGTGTTACTGAAGCACTTTATCATGAAATTAATGATAGCAATCGTTTCATTTATTAATTAGCCAATCATCTTGAACAGAAGCACTGCTCTGGGGTGTCAAAGCTGGTGTCGGATCAGATGGTGCAGTGTTTGTGAATGGACGGTTTTGGTCGGGCAGCGTGACTCTGTGTGGGACCAGCAGGTTCAAGAACATGACAGATGAGCTTATATTCGAGTGCACACATGATTTATTTAGCTCAGTCCACCAGAGCCATGATGCCCACCGTTTATTCAATCACAGATCTGTCTTTTAATCAGCTCTCTCACTCTATCACTGCTCTTGACAGATGTAATCTCTTCTCTCAAACGAGTAGATTTTCAATATGTTGTTGTGCTTTGTAATTATCAGGTTGCATTATTAATACATCCATGGTAACTCAAATGCAACATTCATTAGAGGCTCCGAAAAGCTTTCACGCAGTTACGGCTGAATGTCTTCACGCTCTGTCGACAAATCCATCTTTTGTCTCAGCAACTGTTTGACAATAACAATTCGAATGTGTGCTTTATTGGGTTTAATGTGTACTTTGAATCTTAAAAAGTGCATTCTTAAAAAATAACAATGTTAATCTTAAAGGCAACTTAAGTGACTTAAGGAGAGACACTTTCCTGACTGTTTCTAAACACACTTAAGTGCGCTTTTAAAAAGTGACCTTTGCAATAATATCAAATTAAAAGTTTTTCTTTGAAGTACATTTTAAATCATTGTTTTAATAATATGTTGTCATGCTTTAAAGAAGTACACTTATTTCGATGTGTTGACATTTGTCTAAAATTATCATTTTAACTGTAGTGGGTTATTCAGTATTGCAGGTAATATGTTTTAAATGTACTAATGTGCAGTTTCGTCATTGCAAATGTTTAATTGCAAATATTTAAGTACACTTTAGCTGTATATCAAAGACAATGCAAGTAAAATATGAAATTACAATCAAATTAAATTAAATTACATATAAAGATGTGGGTCAACATTGCTCTAAAGTTGCATTTAATGTAAATTTTAACTATAATTCATTTTCATTTAATTGCATTTAACATTTAATTAAATGTCCGGAAACACTACATTCAGTTCACACTTATATTTTAAAGCACATTATACATAATAAGTACTCTTTTTAAAAGTTTTTGCCAAAAAACATCAAGAAGAAAGAGAAAAAAATTGCAACTTCATCAATACATGACATACACATTTCAGCAGAAATTAATAAATGCTTGTCAGTACATTCAGAAGTACTTTAACCATATTTCGAAGTAATTATGAAATTACATATAAAGATGTACTTATAAGTCCTACTTAAGTGGGTCAAAACACTCTAAAGTTCAGCTAATTGCATATAATATTAAGTTAAATTATAATGCATTTTCATTTAATAGCAATTAAAAACAAAACACGACATTCAGATCACAGTTTAATATATTCTTAAGTATAATATTTCCACAATAAGCACACATTTTAAGAATATGCTAATGTGTGTCTTTTTTTGGCCAAAAAAAACCATCAACAAGAAAGAGAGAAAAATAAAAACAATAGGAAAGTATAAATAAATGTATATACAATAAAGCCCAAGATCCTGAAACAAAAGAGAAGAACATTGTGTACTTCTTTCTTTAACAAGAATGTGCAGAGTTAGAAGTGAGGAGAGAATAGAGTGTGTTATTTGACCTGTGCGTTCATGTAATGCATGACTTACTCACACAGACTGAATGAAGCGCTCAGCTCTTCTTAAGGTACAAATCCACAGGATCAGATTCTGATCTCCTCTGGAGGAGCTCCTCCATTCATCTCCAGTGAGGATGTACATTAGTGCGAGAGAGAGAGATAGCGATGACCCACACCTGAAGAGAAGAGCGATGGACGGGCACTTTTACCCTTTGAGAAAGAGAAAGACCAACTAAATGACTTACAGCCGCACTTCCGTCATTGTGACCAATCAGAGTGACCTTTATCTCACGCGAAGAGATTCGCTCTATTCAGCAGTGTGTGGATGTCTTCCTCTTATCTCTCTGTGTGTGTGTGTGTGTGTGTGTGAGAGCGTCTTGGCATTCAGGCACCACTGTCTAGTCCAGATGAATGAGCCTGCAGGCCCATTAATGTGAGCCGTACCGTCCTGCCCACACACACACACACTGTTTACTTTGAAATTGTGGATCACAGTAATGCCTTTGTTTTGATCTCATATTCATACCTGAGTAAAAATGCACACAGGAGGGAAAAATTTACATTTATATTAATGGAGTGGATCAGACGTGTGTCTGACCTCTCCGTCTCCGTCTCAACAGAGCCTGCTGTCATGTGTGGCGTTCGGATACGGCTGTGAGAATGTCTCCCTTATGAAGAGCAGGGCATCGGCATTCAGTGGAGCAACATCCGGGTCAGTCCGCAGGAGAACGACCGCTACTCCTCCATCGTCTCCATCTTCATGATGCTGTTCGTTGCGCTCATTTACTGGATTCTCACCTACATCGAGAATGTCTGAAAACAGAGAAGCACCTTGAAAACATTCAACAGCACGCATACAAAAATAATATCTCTATGTGATTATATTTTAATGTGTAATGTATTAATATGATGCAAAGCTGAATTTTCAGCAGCATTACTCCAGTCTTCATTGTCATTTCAGAAATATTGCATCTTATTATTTTTTCATCTTTTGTATTTTATTATTATTGTTATTATTTTTTTATTCAAGATTTTGTGTTAATAGAAATTCCAAAATAACATGATTTATTTGAAATAAAAATATTTGGGGTCAGTATATATATTGTTTTCCTGAATCCTGAAAAATAAAATGTATCACGGTTTACACAAAAAAATATCGAGCAGCACGACTGTTCTCAACATTGATAATAATCAGAAATGTTTCTTGAGCAGCAAATCAGCATATTAGAATGATTTGTGGAGAACACTGAAGACTGGAGTAATGATGCTGAAAATACAGCTTTGATCACAGAAATAAATTACATTTTAACAGATCTTCACATAGAAAACAGTTATTTGAAATTGTAATAATATTTCACAATTTTACTGTTTTTACTGTATTTTTGGTCAAATAAATACAGCCTCAGTGAGCAGAAGAGGCTTTCTTCAAAAACATTAATAAATATTGCCAACCCCTTACATCTGAGCAGTAGTGTGTATTAGTAGAAATATTCTGTCTCATTTTAAAGACTAGAAGTGAATCGCAGATGTAATCTAGTTCACACCAAGAGTGAAAAGAAAAAGCAATCCAGCCCTTCACATTTAATTCAAGATACCATCCATCTGATAATGTGACGTACTGTAACGCAGTGTTAAAGGGAAAGTGTGATACAGGAGTATATTATAATATAATGACAATATTAGAGGAGTAAAAGCTGCTGTAATAAAAAGGTGCTTCGCAGATTACACTAATAACTTTTTTTCCTGGCGTGAAAAGGTTTCAATTTTCAAGTCCTGATCATGAGAAATATTCAGTTCCATTATGAATTTGTGTTTTTTGAGATCAGAAAATGGTAGTAAAACTTTGGCTAAGATTATACGTAAATTAAGTAAAAAAAGTGTATACACAGTATTTCTATAGCGCTTTCCGCAATACACATTGTTTCAAAGCAGCTTTACATAAAACCATGATTAATGATCTTAATATTCCTAATATGCCTTAGAGTCGCATTTCGTAGATTAGAGCTGGACGATAATATGGTGACATTTTGCGACGATACAAGCAAACAGTTGAGATTTGTTATATAGTATAGTAGACGTCAAAAGTTTACATCCCCCCCCCCCCCTTTCAGAATCTGTTAAATGTTAATTATTTTACCAAAACAAGAGGGATCATACAAAATGTTATTGCTTATTTAGTACTGACCTGAATAAGATATTTCACATAAAAGATGTATTCAATAGTCAACATTTGAAGTGGATCAAAAAAAAGACAAGAATGCATTTTGGTTTTAGGTTTTCGGACAACTTTAATGAAATGTTTTGATCCACTTCAAATGTTGACTAGCATAGTCCACAAGAGGAAATAATAGTTGCATTTGTAAAAAAATGACCCCATTCAAAAGTTACATTTACTTCTGTAAAACTATTACAGAAGGTTTAAACGCTCACTGATGCTCCAGAAGGAAAAACCATGCATTAAGAGCCCTGGATTTGAAGATCAGGGTAAATTTAATGTATTTTGTCTTCTGGGAAACATGTAACTATCTTCTGTAGCATCTGAAGGACAGTACTAAATAAAAAAATATATGATATTTAGTCAAAATAAGAAAAGTGTACACATCTCCATTAGGTTCAAAAGTTTTCACCCCCGGCTCTTAATGCATGTTTTTTTTCTTCTGGAGCATCAGTGAGCGTTTGAACCTTCTGTAATAGTTGCATACGAGTCCCTCAGTTGTCCTCAATGTGAAAAGATGCATCTTAAAATCAAACAGCCATTTTTGGAAAGGGTTCAAATACACAAAAATGCAGGAAAACCAAATAATTTGTGGGAGCTGATTAGCAATGCAAATAGATAATGAAGAAACTGCATCAGGACATGCTCATCTGGAATTAGAGGAATGGTAATTAACATGGTTATGGATGTCAGAAAGGCATCCTTGTTTTTCCCACATTTGAATAAAGAATGAGACACTGAATCTCACTCTCAGCTGCAAGAGCTTGGACGCCGTCTTGGATCTGCTGCAGAAAGTTGACAGCACTTTCCATCTCAGTCCAGAGATCATGGTGATCAATGGTGTCAAAGGTTCTGGCTGGTCAATAAAAGCAATGAGCCGGTCTGTATTCTGTCTCTGTCCCGATCGTTTCTGAAGGTGCTCTGCGGGGAAGAATGGGGTTAAAGCGCTGGAGCAGAACATCATGACTCTCTCAGTAGCTTGTCTGAGATGCCACAACTGTTTCCAGCTGTCACACTTCTCTTATGAATTGTGACAGTGCTCTTTCCAGTTTTGAGCAATGATTTGGTTCCTACATACTGTAAAGATCCTCATGCGGTCTTTGGCGATCTTATACTGCTTCTGGAGCGCTAACATCGGCTCTGACCTGCTCCAACAGAATTCAACTTCTCAAAATGTTAGCACAGAACTGGACATTTTGAACATCCAGAGAACATTCATAAATAACGTGTACATAACTTAATGAAACATTAGCAAAACAGAGCACAACAGAGTTATCCGGTCTTTAATAATGTTCTCCAAAGATTAGCACACACACACACACACAAGTATTTATACATTTATGCATGAGTTTTTGCTTAGAACAAACAAAATAATCTTATTTCAAACAGAAAACAAGATTATTTTGCTTACCTCATTGGCATATTATTTCGTTTGTTTCAAGCAAAAACTCACATAATTTTTTACTTGTCTAGTAAATCCTTCTTGATTTAAGAATTTTTTGATATTTTGGCTGGAAACAAAAAAATCTAAGTAAGAAAAGCATTTTTTTCTAAGCATTTTTCACGACTATAAGGCATGAAGATATTATAAGGTTATTGGAGGATTTTATATGATGCTATAAACACTAACGTTATGATTTTCTGTAAAGCTGCTTTTGAACTACAGTATGTTCAAAATACAAATTAATTAGATGTATCTGATGTGCAGATGGATGATGCATACAGATATGTTGAAGAGCCGCTAACAAGTTCTGTTCTTCATTTTATAATTCCCTGGACTTTCTGGTATTACTATAGTGCTATTCTGTAGTATTTCTTCAGTTAGATGGCTTAAAGCACTGTTTATTTGATTTGTGTCTTTGTTCTGTTGTGTTTATTTATCTTGCTGTTTGTAATTCGTTTCTTATTTTGCTTACTTGAGAAGCTGAGACGTCAGTGTAAAACGCTCTCACAGTGCAAGCTTGTTAAATCAGTTATGGCAATATTACACATTCAATTTATAATTATTGTCATTACTAAGTCCTGCAGTCCTCTGGGGACTGAACTCGCATATTCAGCCCATTTCAGCTGGATCGTGCTTGTAATTAGAGAGCAGCTGATGATTATTTGATTAGTGCAGCTGAGTATTGTCTGATTAATCATTTAGGAAAATTAAATGATGTGTACTAGTGCAGTTAATTGGGCTGAGAGTGGTACACACACAAATTGAATTATGAGTTTTTGGCATGAGCTGTGTGATTTAAAGTGTTTATGTCCACAGGTGGTGAATAGTAGACTAACATTCAGATATAACTGTCACGGGGCGACAGGAACGATAGACGTGCGGATCCATTTGCAAAGCTTTATTTTAAAGACAGGCGAGGGTCAGAGAGTGGCAAACACGTATATAGTGGGCAAGACACAAGAGTAATCCAGTGAACGGGCGTGGTCGATCTCCGGCGAAACAATGTCCAAACTGGGTAATCCAAAGGATTAATCCGAAACAGGTTTTGGTCCAGACAAGGAGTAATCAGAATCTGAACAGGGCGAGACGAGAGGGGTAATCCAGGATACACAGGCAAGAATCAGAACACGAGAAAACAGGCAAGGCAAGACTATGACTAGACTATGGAAACTAGAACTATAAACTTTGACAGGGAACTGGCTCCGGAATGTACAATGTCCAAACTGGGTAATCCAAAGGATTAATCCGAAACAGGTTTTGGTCCAGGCAAGGAGTAATCAGTATCTGAACAGGGCGAGACGAGAGGGGTAATCCAGGATACACAGGCAAGAATCAGAACACGAGAAAACAGGCAAGGCAAGACTATGACTAGACTATGGAAACTAGAACTATAAACTTTGACAGGGAACTGGCTCCGGAATGTCGCTATCGCTAGGTGAGCAATATACGCTAAATGAAGCCACTGTTGCATTATCAAGGTCTGTTCTGACTTCACAAAAACGGTACAATTTTAGCATTTATGCAATATTTCTAAAACTTACATTTTTGCTTTAGTCCCACAGAAATTGACATTTAAAATGCATGCAAGCGTACTTGCTTTTCATTCTGTTTTTTTGGTCGGTTTTGCTGTTTTGGCCTTGCTTGATGGATGAATGTTCCATAATACAAATCAACACAAATCAAAGCAGTCATCTCTCTATATATGATTCTTCTCTCTTTCTATCTCTTCATCTCTCTGTGGCTCTCCAGTGCTGTTTATTGTCTGGAGCTGAATGTCACACTGAATGAGTTTGATGACACACATCCATCTGACTGAACTCTGTGATGCCTGTAAATTCATTCCATTCATTCATTCATTCATTCATTCATTCATTCATTCTTTTTTAAATGACTTCATAATTCCAATAACTTCACATATATACAGGATTTCTGCCGGCCTTCATTTGCTGAATTTGCACTTAAAGGTGCGGGATGTCATAAAGTCATAAATGTTGCATGCACTGCAACAAAATTAATTTCTTCCTCAGTATTTTTTTGTCTTGTTTTCCAGTACAAATATCTAAACATCCTTAAATCAAGATACATTTACTTAAGATGCAAACTGATCATATGAAGTCTTGTTTTCTGAGAAATTGGCCAGAATGTAGTGAGTTAATGTTTGAAACGAGAATACATTTATGTCAGTGGGGGATGAAAACTTGTCTTCCTATTGAAATAAGTAGATTTTCCTGTTCTTGTTTTAATCCAAATCACTTCATTTTGGGCAATTTCTCAGAGACTCAGAGAAACGAGACTTCCTATGCCATCTGCCTTCACAGATAAATGTGTAGATTTAATAATCTTAGTCATTCGCATTGGAAAACAAGACGAAAATATTTTTTTGCAGTTAGATCAGAAGGTAAATGTTATGCTAATTCCATATTTTAGAAGAGCGGAGATATTGAAGCTCTTTTTGTAAAAGTTTTCAGATTTTAAAGCATTGCTAATGTGAGACATTTACATTTAGACATCATATTGATGTATTGTGTTCCATTCTATTTATTCCTTAACGTTTTTTTTTTTGCACAAACCCTGTTGGCTATATGCAACTCTCCAACAAACAAGTTTTCCATTTCAAAGCTTAGAGTTTGTATAGTCATTGTGTCCAGATCGCTGCTTTACAGCGTCCAACATCAGCGTCTCTCAATATAAACGCGAGTTTCTCTGCCAGGTTTGACGTCTGCCTTTGGGAAGTGCAGATGCATGATATTTCATGATATTTCTGCTCTTGGCAAGTCAAAGGACAGACGCCTTGAACTCCAACAGCCTCGTCACACAGGCAGAGCAGAAATAATGCCGGCACTGAGCCCCGCAGGTGTCTGGCTTCAGCGGGAGCTCCGGCGAATACCAAACAGTGCCAGGTTTGACGTCTGCCTTTGGGAAGTGCAGATGCATGATATTTCATGATATTTCTGCTCTCGGCAAGTCAAAGGACAGACGCCTTGAACTCCAACAGCCTCGTCACACAGGCAGAGCAGAAATAATGCCGGCACTGAGCCCCGCAGGTGTCTGGCTTCAGCGGGAGCTCCGGCGAATACCAAACACGGGAAACTTTTCTATACAGAGTGAGATATGAAAGCGCCTATATATAGAGTGTGCTGCACCTGCACTTCAAACGCACCCCATCCCATTCAGATGAGCTTCAGAAATGCACGCTCGCTGCTGAACTTTGATGGTTTTTCACACGCGTGTGACTTTTTGATGTCTGTGTCTCTTCCAGGTCGTACCATCATCCTGTCGACGCATCACATGGATGAAGCGGAAATTCTGGGCGATCTCGGCTCCTCGCTCTTCCTCGAGAAGACGTACAGTAGAGGATATTACCTGACGATCGCGCAGGCCAATCAGGATCGAGTCGCAACTCAAGGAGCCCCAGCGATTAAAGAGGTGAACTGGCCCTGACAACACTCAACGATCAATCAGATGTTTGTTCAGGTCACTTTATTTGTACCCTTAGGTGAATTAGGTTGCAGCGAACGAGTCCAGGTCTTCTACACACAACACAGACAGTAAAATAGACAATAATAAAATACCAACATTTCACTAGAAAAACAAATATACACTGAGAAAAGTTTTGCAAAAAATTATAAAGAAACGGCAAGTAACTTTGAGTTCAATTTTGTAGTAGTGATGGTAAATAGTAAAATGTACTTTAGTAATCTTCGTAAAAAAACAACAACAAATAAAACTTTTTTTTTATACTTATAATTTATGTATTTATTTAATTATTAAAAGTACTAATATACATAATTCTCCTATATAGTTCAATTATGTTTTTCAATTTATTTTTTAAATAATTTATATACTACTATAGGATTTTTTTTTATATATTTTCAGTTTTCATTATAATTTATAGTTATACAGTAATTTTGATATTTTAGGGTTCCTCTCTTTAACTGTTGCTGCATCTATGTAAATGTCCACTCCACATATCAAATAAACAGCAGTTATATTAGACACCAATCCTTCAGAAACAGGCACTTTGTAAAGATGTACTACATGGTGACAGTTTCATAATACAACTGCACTGAAATGTGCCACTCGAGCTGTTAAAATCAGACTGAAATGATCAGGGATCTTGTTAAAAATAAACCTGAACCTCTCGTTTCTAACACTCTGGGATCCTTTAGAAGGGTATTCGGTCTATTTAAGAGCCTTACGGTTCTCAGATAAGAACGGGCTGCTCAAATAAGAGCTGAGATGAAGTGCTGCAATTGTACTCTCCTGTCTCACCTCAGAGTGTGTGTGATTGTGTGTATACGCGTGTTAATGCTACCGCAGATAAGAACAGGCCAGATGAATAAGCTGAAAGTATCACACTCCTCCAGAATAACCTCTACTGTGTGGGTGTGTGTGTGTGTGTGTGTGTGTGTGTGTGTGTGTGTGTGTGTGTGTGTGTGTGTGTGTTAATGTCTCACAGATAAGAAAGGAACTCTTGAACAAAAGCGCAGAAGCAGCTCAAGAATATCAGGAATACAGACTGTATTCAGCACTGGAAAGCAAAGATGCAAACACTGTGAAAAATGGTGCGCTCAAATGTAAACTGACACATATATCCACTACACACTTATATGTGTATGGAAATAAACACACTGGCTCATTCTTTTACGAACCGATCTTTTGAAAAATTCAGTTGATACTGAGAAAATAATGGCTTTGTATCACATCACTGCTCTGTATTATCCCCTCCCCCCCCTGTTTTTAAACAGATGCAAAGGTTAAATCCACTAGTCGTGTGGAGGGTAAGTCAGAATTCTTCCATGTTTCCATCTCTAAACATGTAATAGTACACTAGCAGTAAGAATGAGCAAAGTGTAGCGGTTAGGCTGCTTTAATAATTTTGGTTACTGTAAGCTGTAAAAGTGAGTCATCTGTAACTACTGTTGCACATTTTAGCTGTGATATTGTAGTACTGTGGTAATCTAGCTTCAGACTAATGGCGTTGTTACAGCAGTTTCCCAATAGTAAGACCATAATGCATTGAAGTATATATCCAGCATTCAACCTGAACTTGCTACAACTACTGTCGATAATACAGGTAATACAAATAATGTATGTGCCATTGGCATCTATGATTTAAGGTCAATGCAATTTAAATTAGCACATATGGAATATAAATAAGCAGCCTGATGGACATTATAAGTCAAGCACATGAGCAACTGCCATGATGGTTCAGTTGATTTTAGTGGAACCTTGGATTTATTTGGAGAGCTCACATTTGTTATTGCAGACATATCCAAACACTGTTGGTGGTACTTCGATACTACTTCTTATCATGGATCAAATCATACCATGAGACATACCTAAAGTATTTTAGAAACCCTAGAAGTAACATTGAGGTGGCTGTAATAGCTGAGTCAGCTGAAATAGTTAAGGCAGCATTAACAATTAGGTACTGTAAAACTGTGGTAACAAAAATAATTGATGCATCTTTTATAGTTGAGTCAACTGAAGCAGTTGAGGCAGCTGTAACAGTAAGGTTGCTGTAACAGTGTGGTGCCTAAAGTATTTGAGGCAATAGTAATAGTTCAGTCAGCTGTAATAGTTAAGGTAGCTGAATCAACTGTAACAGGAAGGAAGTTGTACCAGTGAATTAGTTGAAATGGTTGAGGCAGCTGTAACAGTGAGTTGGCTATAACAATGAAATACTGTAACAGTAAGGTAACTGCAACAATGTGGTAGCTACAATTATTGAGGCAGATATAATAGTTGTGTCAACTCTATTGGTTAAGGTATCTGTAACAGTGAATCATGTGTAACAGTGAGGTGTCTGTAAAAGCAAGGCAGCTGAAACAGTGAGGAGGCTGTAACAGTGAGGCAGCTGTAACAATGAGGTAGCTGTAACAGTGAGGTAGCTGTAACAGTGAGGCAGCTGTAAAAGTGAGGTAGCTGTAACACTGAGGTGGTTGTAACACTGAGGTGGCTGTAACAGTGAGGAGGCTGTATCAGTGAGGTAGCTGTAACACTGAGACAGCTGTAACAGTGAGGAGGCTGTAACAGTGAGGTCGCTGTAACACTGAGACGTAACAGTGACGTGGCTATAACAGTGAGGAGACTGTTACAGTGAGGTGTCTGTAAAAGCAAAGCAGCTGTAACAGTGAGGTAGCTGTAACACTGCAGCGTCTGTAACAGTGAGATAGCTGTAACAGTTAGGCGGCTGTAACAGTGAGGTAGCTGTAACACTGAGACAGCTGTAACAGTGAGGCGGCTATAACAGTGAGGAGGCTGTAACAGTGAGGTAGCTGTAACAGTGAGGCGGCTAAAACAGTGATGAGGCTGTGACAGTGAGGTGGCTGTAACAGTGAGGAGACTGTTACAGTGAGGTGTCTGTAAAAGCAAAGCAGCTGTAACAGTGAGGTAACTGTAACACTTAGGTGGCTATAACAGTGAGGAGGCTGTAACAGTGAGGCAGCTATAACAGCGAGGAGACTGTTACAGTGAGGTGTCTGTAAAAGCAAAGCAGCTGTAACATTGAGGTAGCTGTAACTCTGAGGCAGCTGTAACAGTGAGATAGCTGTAACAGTGAGGCAGCTGTAATAGTTGAGGTGGCTGTAACACTTAGATGCTGTAACAGTGAAGCAGTTGTGACAAAAATGCAGCTGTAACAATGAGGCAGATGCAGTACTTGAGGCAGCTATAATAGTTAAGGTGGCTGTAACAGTTTGTCAGCTGTAATAGTTGAGTTAGCTGTCATATTTCAGACAGTAGTAATTAGGCTCCATGTGAAACTGTTGTTTATGTTACAGACACCCAGCGGCCCATGTGTGCGAATGGCAAAGAGTCGTACGTCAGCATGGGTTGGTCACTGATCAAACAGCAGTTTTTAGCTCTTTTTATCAAATGTTTCCACCATGCCCGCAGAAGCCGGAGGGGAATCATTGCTCAGGTAAAACCATCAGACACATCAAATACCCTGTAAAGACCCTCTTTCACCAGTCAGTCGCTCTCTATTTTACATTCTGTAGCTGTCTGAATTTAATCGGTTTAGGCACGTCTGAGTTTCAGCGTGAATCCAAAAACAACAGTTTAACACCAAATACACTGGCCCATCAAAAACAAAAGCGCTTGTCTGTGAGCTCATTTAACAAAGCATGAGCTCATATCAGTTCAGTGTTCAAATGTGCTGAATATTTCCTACAACCCCTGCAGTTGTTAAACACACTTATAGCTAGTTGAGAATGAATAGGTGTATACTGTACAAGTAATTGCATGCAATGGACACCAAAATAAAATAAAATGAATAAAATATTTCAGCTACACATTCTATCTGTTACTGCAGGGTTTCTGAAGGCTGTATGTACAGTATGTAATTACAGGCCATGGAATGTTCTCAGCTCTTGGTCAAATAACCTCCATCACTGTGCATATTTTTTCTGTATTGGCTGATGCTCGTCACCCTGGCTCTCTCAGGGGAAGATGTTCCATTGTTTTCTCCTTCAGTATTCCCGATGTGTTCTCCGTCTCCGGCACATTTACATTTTCCTCAGTGTAAACAGAGAGTGTTTGAATTGGGTGTTTGGATTAATTGGACAATCACGGAGTGTAATTAATCAGCTGGAGTGAAGCCGTGTCGTCGACTCCTATGCAGCCTGTCTCTCCCTCGCAGGTTTTGTGTGCACTGGTTTCGCTCCGTCTGTCAGCGGAGGGATGGAATGAAAGGAGAACATTTGGAGAGATAGCAGAGTGGAAGAATAGAGAGAAATTAATTATGCTGGGAATGAAGGGTGACAGTGCCAGTTTTTGAAAGTGTTTAATCGAACCCTTTTACGCATTTAACTAAGCCAACACATGCACATGACACTTGTCTGCCAGAGAGAGAGAGAGAGAGGGAACAGAGGGGCAATGCGCTAAAAACTTGAGCCACTTTGACACATGGTGTTTCAGCACACAAACTTGCATCTTCACAAATCACCCGCAATCCATGTGCTTAAACAGCACTTTGGCTTAAACATTCAATAGGTGCATCTCAATGAATTTAAATTTTAATCCTGTATTAGATTATTATTGATACACAGTTAAACTCCCTCAAGTGCAGATGTATTGAAAATGTTTGTGTGTGTGTGTGTGTATGTGTCTTCAACTCTTTTTGCTGTGAAATCTACTGATTTTTATGAAGTGTGATAACTTTGATATTGTAATGAATATTTCAAGATGAGCACTTAATTACTACCTTTTAATCAATAACACTTACGTTCATTTTAACTAATGCATTAAAAACCTCTTGTTGTGTTGCCGGTCAGTTTAACCCACACTCGATTTTCAAACTGCTTAAAATACCGGTTAAACTGTTTATTTCTTAATGAAATTTGGTAAATATTTCTCATTTAGGTTCATGAATGTGCATGCAAAGTTTCAAAACAGATGCATTTTGGAAAGGCTTTACAAATCGTTTGTGTTGAGGTCAAATGGACCCTCCTGGCTTCTATGCAATGTGCCAAAAATCAACACTTCTGAAAAACACTAAGAAAATAATTTCTTAATTGAGAAATTATGGAATTTAAGACTCAAAGCTTATTCAAAATCCAGGACTCATCTTCTGAATCATCCCAGGAAAGTTCACTGTTCGCACACATGCAAAATCCACTGCGTTTAATGTGTGGATTATAGAGACATGTCATATAGTCATATATATGTTTTATCCAGCTTCTCTGAACAGAAACTAATGAGCCATAAATAAACGATCAACGGTTTCACAGCAAAGGAGCATTGCTCATCCAGGTGAAAACTGATCTCGTCACACACACATTCATTATCTTATGTACTGTATACATTAATCTGTAGCATCTCCTGAATCTCTCAGACTGAAGTTCTGTCGGTGTGTCAGCACAAATGCAAATCACTCCTAAAGTTTAATCTTAGAACCTCCTCTGATTCTCTCTCGGTAAACAAGCTTTCTTTGAGTATATACTGCTGAAAACACACACACACACACACACTCAGCTGACCCAGTCTGAAAACATTTACTCAAGTACTGGTTTTACTAAACTAAGGGAAGAGTCCTACACACACAAACACACACACAGGAGATGTTTTGTCTTGAAACATAATCATGGATGTTTTGGGATGATGGAGGCTGGATGAATCTTATCCGCTGCCTCAGGGTTTCAGATACATCAAATGCTGCTTTAATTAGACCAGCAGCAAACACACACACACACACACACACACACACACGAAAACCCTGAAGGGTTAGGTGTGGAAAAATCATTTCAAATCATGTTTTTCCTGCTGTGTGTAATAACAAAAACCTGGTTATCAGCACAATTTCTCAATTTTCATATTTTTTTTTTATAAAATGGTTTTGTTTATTTCATGATATCAAGGTGTTTCGAAGGTCAGTATATAAATAAATAATTTGTGACTGACAATTAGCATGTACTGTCAGCTTCAACCACTGGGGCATATTTATTTTATTTTATTTTATTTTATTTTATTTTATTTATTTTATTTATTTTATTTATTTTATTTATTTTTATTTTTATTTTTTTTAAGCATTTGGGTAGTTAACAGCCATGACATTTTCAAGAATAAATGTTAACATTTTTAGCTTTTCTGACTGGTTAGCCATTTATTTTCATCATGTTTAAATATTCCATGTAGTCTTTGAAATAATATGAAGTTAAAACTGCATGCACAACAGTGGCTAAAATAGTAAAATGCTGTTTAGGCCACATAGTCATATCAGGAACAATATTTAGACAAAATATAAAAAAGTATAAATATACAATTTTAAAATCATATTTGGTACATGAGGTTTTTGTGGCTCATATAGTCTGGTATAGTGAGAATATGGAGGATTCTTTAAAAAAAGCGTTCATCTTCAAATGTTACTAAAATATCAGTTATTTTTATGCATACTTAATAAAAATTATTCAAGATTTGACAGTAGAAAGACATGAGTTGAAGCATGAGTTTAAGGTGGACATTTGTATAATTATACTAAAAGACCTTTTACTTGCTAAAAAAGTCTACACATAGATATGTATTGCCTCTTAATTGCGAAAACCATTGCACTGAACGGCATCACATTATCCCAGCGACCTTTTCAAACACCTTCCACGTCTGTTGTGTCGCATGAAGTGCTTACGGGGCAATGTATGTTGCTGTAAACTGTATTTCACTGCTAACGGCTCCGTGAAAGAGTTTTGATTGATTATTTTCTTGCTGTAGCACTAACACGAGCATGAAATGCACAACAAAGCCATTTTTATTTATTTTTTCCTCATATAACTTCAGTCTTGTTCTACACAACTGCGTTTGTCTTCCTCCAAATATAGACTGATTTTAGTTTTCACAGCAGTTTAGTCATCCGCCCGTCCCGTAGGAATCAAGTGGAGATTCTCCAAACAATGTGATTTTCAGTGAAGTTGTATGGAAATTATATATGGACTCGTTCTTGTATCAGATGCTGATATTTATGTAGCAAGAACGTAAGATGAAATTCTTATGCTTGTGATGTAAATCAATGATATCTTTAAAACAGTATAGCACAGGGATCTTCAACTAAAATTGCTTGAGGTCCAGTAATGAACCCTCCTCACCAGCCGAGGTCCGGACAATTATATAGGCCTACCTAAAAACATGAATTTAGGGGTTTTGCCAGACTAGGGTATCTGCAGGTTATTTAAGCCTTAATTTAAGACTTTTCCCCAGGTTTCACAAACAAGGTTTAAGCCTAGTCCCAGACTAAAATGCATGACTTAGATGTTTTAACTGAACGCATATTGCACTGAAATATCTTAAAATATGTCAGTGACTTTGTTTTGTCTCAAGATGCACACGAGTATTTGTTTTTTTTTCCTAAGGCATGTTTATAAAAATCACTTAAACATTCTAATTGAACTATGACCTGGCTTAGTCTAAGCCCTGTCTGTGAAACTAGGCCATAAAGACCTTTTTTAATAAGACCTGCACAAATAAAATTAAAATGACTGTAAAAAGCATGATTTACAGTTCAGATAGCCTTAAAGGTTTTCACAAAACAAAATTTTATAAAATGATTTTTTTGTTTTAAATGGAGTCAAAAGTGTCAATTATTATATTAGTATTATCAATCAATTATTATATTAATTAAATAACGTATATATATGTTTTTCTTTTTCTTAATTGGTGAAATGTTTAAAATGCATCGTGTCGATCCACCAGTTCACATTTACAACATGGGTTGATTTTCACAATGGTCTGAACAAAAACAGCAGACGGACTTTATTGAAAATGCAAATTCATTCTCTGCCAGCAGGTGGTGCTTTCGGAATGGTATAAATATAGCATTTTCCCTGGTGACAGCTGTACACAAAGCAGCACAGCAGCTGACTTTGAAGTTTAATCATTACATTAAGCCATATTGCAATTCTTGTTTTTCTGTCCCAAAATTCACCTCCTGAAATCCGCAACGTCGGCATGGAGGCATCTCGCGGTCTGGATTCGGACTGGATTCCGCCAGTTGGCGACCCCTGGTATAGCAGATACTTACATAAAATTATAACACAAGAATGAGTAAATGATGACTTCATTTTCATTTTTGGGTGAATTATCCCTTTAAAGTGCTCATGGTTGTGATGTCACAATGTGTTCCATATATGGTCTATGGAGGAGTTTTGCATTGTAAACACATTAGGGTATGTTCACAATAGGGGCAGTTATGGCCTAATGGTTAGGGAGTCACACTTGTAACCCTAAGCCCCAATTGCTCCCCGGACACCACAGCAAATAAGGCTGCTCACTGCTCTGGGTGTCTTCAAAAGAGCAGTGAAAATATAACAAAAAGAGTCTTGCCTGAGCTTCTTCCTCTGGTTCATCTCTGGGAATTTCAGGCAGTTTTCTGAATGTCTCTGGGGGTTTGTGGGATGCTGGCACAGGTGGGGGATTGGGGGATGCTGGCACAGGTGGGGGTTTGGGGGTTGCGGCCGGGGGTGGGGGTTTGTGGGATGCTGGCACAGGTGGGGGATTGTGGGATGCTGGCACAGGTGGAGGTCTCTGGTTCTCTTCCTCCTCTTCACACTTGCTCTGCTCCTTAAGACAGATGATGACCAGCATTACAAAGTGTTCATTAGTGTGTGGTTGGGCTATCTATTGTTGTCATGTGTTTCTATTAAAAGTGCAGCAAGCATGTCTATATATATATATATATATATATATATATATA
>NW_015506243.1:190868-191551 GCF_001515645.1 Sinocyclocheilus grahami | reverse complement strand
GTCAACTTTTTCTTTTTCCACTCCGTATTTCCCCCCGAAGCCTTTCGCGTAATCTGCGAGATGAAAACGGAATTATGCTTGATAAACTATTCTTCCATCAAAATGAGACCAAAACATGGATTGAATAACAGCAGAGAGCGAAATCACCTTTCTGTGACTGGTGTTTCTCAGTCTCGCCTTTATAGTCGTAACCCACTGCGGCCTTGTCAACCCTCTCTTTCTGCACACCATACTTGCCACCAAAACCCTTAGCATAATCTTATGAACAGCAAAGAAGTGATTATTATATAAAGGACAGGAAAACCAAAACAGAGGTGAAGATGCACAGAGTGTGCATGAAGTTCTGCATTTGAGATGTTTGAACGTACCTTTCTGAGATGCATGCTGCTGTACCTCACCCTTATACTCATAGCTCATGGCAGACTGTAGTGAATCAATGATGAAAGGCAAAGAAAATAGCATATCGATTCATTTATTCATATACAATAACATTTATTCAATTCTTAATCAAGTGTAGGACAGTGAGAGAGCTTCTAACCTTGTCCACACGGTCCTTCTGTACACCAAATTTCCCCCCGAAACCCTTTGCTGCATCTATCTGGGATGAGTGCTTTTCTACCTCCGCCACATAGTTGTGCCCTAAAGCACCCTGGGAAAATTCAACACATCATCAATCTTCAAAC
>NW_015506243.1:188882-190835 GCF_001515645.1 Sinocyclocheilus grahami | reverse complement strand
AGAAGTCACTTTCTAACCCAGCAGCCTGTTCTTTTGAGTCTAACCTTGTCCATTCTGTCTTTCTCAACTCCAAATTTCCCTCCATAGCCGTAAGAGGCCTTAGCGCCCTGGTCCATCTCTTTCTTCTTAACCACCTCATGTTCCTTAGACACATTCTGCCTGAGATCTGCAATGCTACACACAAACACAGGCACATTGCATGTTACTACATGCTGCATATTACCATGGAATGTGGCACTTTCGTTACGCACTCAACTGTTTGCATTTCCTTATGGTGCTCATTTATATTCTTCAACACTATTATTCTAAATAATACAGATACATCTAATAGATACATTTAAAATGCAGTGTGTCAGTGCAATATCTTATTCCGCTTCTGGCATGATGTAAGCTTGAACTTATCAGTCCATATTTGGAAATGCAACTCAAGTCGGCAGCATTTCTACTTCCTATTTCCTCTCTGCAGAGAGCAACACTCTTTTTAGTTGTGCTTTCAGTCCAATGCAACATGGTGCCATATTATTATATCATTTAAAATCTGTAGATATTTGTTTTTTAATTCACCTTCCACATCACATGCAGCATCTGTATGTGTATTAACTGTCACCTGATGTGTTCTTTTCGGCCGGATCCTTCTATGGTCCTGGAACCCCATCTCTGCTCCTGCTCCGACACATCGTTCTGATACATAGACACATTTTTATTTATTAAAAAAAAAAATTTTTTTTTTAATTCAGTAAAATATGTGATGTTAGGAAAACTTTAGAGCAGTATATTTATTGTTCAGGTCTGCTTACTGTACCTCAAAATTTGGATCGGTTTCCCAGTCGTCCCCCTCTGATTCGACCTTCACATTAACATCATGTCCCACCACAGATTTCCACATCTACAGAGAGAAGCCAAGATTTCATGGCTCCTCCTTACATTTCCTCCTTACATGCATTATGCTCAAAATGCATCAATAAACATATTAAAAAAATATTTACAGATATGCTGTATGAATAAATGTATCACTAAGTGACTAATTATAATAATCTTGTATAAACGGACTATTTCACGACTGCTCTGCGGTGTCATGAAGAGAGTAAAACATCAGGATCATCACAGCTTAATGCTGTAATTCCACACATTTCATGGAAAACAAAAGCTACATTTTCGTTTACATGTCTTAATGAATCAAACGAGTGTTAAAAGTGTTATTGCACTTTGCAAGTTCCTCATTTTTCTAGAGCATCACACGGAATTCTGTACAAGTTCACGACTAAAAAAAAAAAAAATTTTACACTTGAATTTCAACAATAATCAAGACCATAACTGTAAGCAAAGTTACAGATAATGTACAGAAATGTTTGAATTTGACTTCCTGCAACGAAAACAGTTTTGGCAACTCACACGATGTATCAACCACTTCCTGATTAAAAGAAGTTGCGTTTTTCTGTATGAATCCTACTAACCATGTAAGCAGATAACAATGGTCACTCACGTTTTAATGCTTTTTTCCTTCTTTTTCCTCCGTCTTTTAGTCTTTAAGTGTCAGTGTCAGCGCGAGATAAACGGCAGATCAGAATGCGCGCCGCTTACTGCAGGAGAAGAGGCGTCGGGCACGCGCTCACGCGCAGCTGAGAACCACCTGTGCATTTCTGACCCGTTAAATTAAAGCACAGAAACACTCTGAAATACTCGTCTTCATTTTATAGTTGGTCCAAATGCCTCAAAAATACTAATTAATTAATATGTAATATAAGTAGTATTGCATTTTTATGATTCTTGTTTTTATTTATGAAATGTAAAATGTTATGTTTGGGTCAGATGTGAACCAAAGGGGGTTGCTGTGGTGGATGGTTGCGTTTTGGGTCGTTTCTAGGATGTTTTGGGTGGTTGTTAGGCCACTGGTAGACGATCACTGTTGTTTGGAGTGGTTGGTGAAGCATTGTGGGTAGTTTCACTACTGGT
>NW_015506243.1:179032-188038 GCF_001515645.1 Sinocyclocheilus grahami | reverse complement strand
CCATTTTGTTTGTCTTTTTGTCAGTTTGTGCTTTATTTATTTATTTGATTTTTATTTATTTATTTTTTTACTATTTTGGTTTAATGTTTATTTCTAAAAAAAAAAAGTTTTAGCTCAGTTTTGATTTAGATACAGTTATGAATGTTAATGCTTCGACTTAAACTAATTTCAGTAACTTGCCAAAGTTGTTTAGTTCAAGTTTTTCGTTCATTTTTATTTTGTTCTATTTCAGTTAACAAATGAGTTTTTAATAGTATTAGTGAACTAAAATAACTGATTATAATGGATATTCTTTTCTCAGCTGAAGCTTTAAGATAATACACAGATAATGCACTATGATATACTATACATGTTGGGGTCCTGATTCCCATGTCTGGGTTTATTTTGCAATAATAATCAGCTGACTGTACAGTTTTCCACACATTATTATAGTATGTTTCACCTAAGGCTTCAACTTACAACTATTTTAATCAATGTTCAATCTGTTGATGATCACTTTGATTAATCAGATTTTCCACAATATGTTTTAAGACAATACAAAGCATCAGAACCATTTAAGTGCCAACCTAAAACATTTCAGCTAACATTATGTAACATATGTAACATTATTTACTTGTATGAAGAGCCACATTCATCTGTTTTTAATCGACGTTATGGCAAAACAAGCTCAACATCTTGACTCTGAGATCATCTGAATGGCATTTTAAGTGGTGATATAAATACTGCAAAAGTGTGTATTAGTTTCCTGATGTTTATCTAATCAATATTTTAAAACTGTGTTGGTACATAAAGAAGGAAAGGCTGTGTAATGATGTGCCATAAAATGCTTTGCCAACGTTTGTATTGTGTACTGGACCCACAGATGGGTAACTGCAGCCCTGGAGAACACTGTTTATTTGCATGCATAATCTATTTTGTTTTGTGCTCAAAAAAGTAACTTTATTTTGAAAAAAAAAATGTAGTTTTATGACAAAACAAGCACAAAGGGCCAGTTTTGCTAACAGCTTGTGCCAGTGCAAACCGTCTTTTGGCGTTAAAATAGTACTGTCAGGATTTACTAAAGATGCGCAGTGACGAATCAGCGCTGAAAAGGTGTGGACAGTTATTTTTGCACCTGACCTTACTGAATATGCATTTGTAGGAGTTTCCCTTTCAGATGCAAAATTTATGGGAGGAGAGTATTCCAATGAATCAAGCAACGCGTTTTACTAACGTCTGTGCTCGTCAAATTACTGGCAATTGCGCCATTTTTTAACGGCCAAATAAAGCATGTCTTAAACTATTTAGCGCTTGAAATGTCTGCCATTATTGTTGCAGAGAACAGAGAGCGTGTGGTAGAAGGGAGAGGATTTTTTTCCACACAAATTATTTTGAATGCCAGAAGAACACATTATCCGAACATATCGTTTGCCAAGCCATGTTATTTTTAATTTGCTTCAGGAAATAAAAGGCGACTTGGATCCCCTAACTATAGAAGTCACACAATACCAGGTCTATCAAAACCTTCATTTTGTGGCCTCCGGTTCTTTTCAACACACTGTGGCTTCTTTATTTCTTTATTTGCGACTACGCTAATTTGCGCTGCACTTGGTATATTGCGTTGGTCGATATGTAAATGAGATTTATTCTTTATTTGCGACTATGCTAATGTGCACTGCGCTTGGTATATTGTGTTGGCTGATTTGCAATTTAGATGTGTGTCTGTGTTCTTTAATTTGCACGTTGTTAGTAAATCACCCGCTGAAATTTCTACACCCATCGGTGCTGTTTTGGAATTGCGCTCTCGTGCTAATTTGCCCTGTTTAGTAAACTGGCCCAAAGTCTCTTAAAATAAACAGTAATCCTAACACTGAGATGATCTGTATGACATTTCAGCAGAAACCATAGAATAGACGCGAGAGTGTAGTGAAGTGAAGTGACATGTGGCCAAGTATGGTGACCCATACTCAGAATTAGGGCTCTGCATTTATCCCATCCTAAGTGCAGACACACAGCAGTGAACACACACCCGGAGCAGTGGGCAGCGCCCGGGGAGCAGTGCCTTGCTCAAGGGCACCTCAGTCGTGGTATTGAAGGTGGAAGAGAGTGCTGTACATTCACTCCCCCCACCTACAATCCCTGCCGGTACGAGACTCAAACCCACAACCTTTGGGTTATGAGTCCGACTCTCTAGCCATTAGGCCACGACTTCCCCAGTAAATGCACCATATTAATATTATTTCCGTCTCTTGCAGGGTGACGACTTCTACGGATGTGTTGGTGTCGATCTACGTGATCTTCGCCATGTCCTTCATCCTGGCCAGCTTCGTCCCCTTTCTCATCCAGGAGCGCGTCAGTAAATCCAAACACCTGCAGTTCGTGAGCGGCGGCAACCCCTCCGTCTACTGGCTGGCCAACTTCGCCTGGGACATGGTACACCAGAAGCCCTTCTGCTCTGGAAGACGGATGGGACGGGGACAGGCTCGCGAGAGCTAAAAAGAGGAGCTGAGATAGCTAATTAAAACTCTATTAAAACTCTATCAATTTCCCGCTGAATCCTGTTCACCGCCTCCATTGGTCTAGACCGCGAGACTCTCTTGTCATGAGCTACAGTCTCAGCGGAGAGAGATGATTTCACCTTCCCTAATAAATCGCTAATAAATCAATTAGTGTCAAGGGAGATAAAAAGAGGATTCGCAACACATACAGCGCAAAAAAAGACTGAACTGAAAGCACAATAATAATTCAAAACTATATATTTGTTTATTTTTTAAAACCGTCAGGGCTACAAAAATGTATATACCGTATAAAGAATAGTATTTAAAAATTAATAATAGGTGTATTTTACAGTACAGTTGTAAAATTACAATACTAATATTTGTGTCATAATTTTCTTAATTTTCAAACATTACACCATTGAGCTTTTATTTTGGTGAAATATTATTCATTCTAAAAGCATGCATAGTTTAGCCAAAAAGTTATTATTTATTAATTAAAATAATAATACTAATTATAATAAATAACAAACAAAAGAAGAAATATTACTATAAATGTAAGCCAGTAACATAGTAAAAAGCAATAACTATAACTATATCTGCATCCACTCCAGCAGACTGTGATATTAATTATAATTGTATTTTGTAGTACAATTGTACTATTCATAATTTCTTCATTTTCAAAAATGAAAGATTGAGCTTTATTTTGGGCTAAGCTTGTCTAATTATTATTTTGGTCTAAGCTTGATGCCAATAGATTTATAAACGCTTCTTATTAAAAATATAATGTTCAGAGCGTTTTGTAATTTCAAATGCACATTTTAAGCGACTCAAACTCACAACACATGCAGGAAAGGAGTTTGATGATGAGATGCTGGAAAACCGTATCGTGATAGCTGTGATAGTAGTCAGATTAATAAATATTAAAGCAGAAGCAGTTTGATTGTGCTGTGTGTTTTATGATGTGTTTCAGTGTAATTATATCGTGCCGTGTATCATCGTCATCATCGTCTTCCTGTGTTTCCAACAAAAATCATACGTCTCTCCACCGAACCTGCCTGCCCTCATACTGTTGCTGTTGCTCTACAGGTGTGTGTGTGTGTGTGTGTGTGTGTGTGTTTGTGTGTGTGTGTGTGTGTGTGTGTGTGTGTGTGGTTTTATTTCATCTAGAGGTTGCTGTTCAGCCCATCCTGATGTTAAAGACACGTTCACACCAACTATAATGAGAACTACATTAGCATCCACACCTATAAAGATAACTAAATTAGTGTCCACACCAACAGACGATAATGTTCTGTTTATTTTCTGTTTAGTTAGGGCTGTACAAAATTTTTTATTTTTCTCATCAAAAAAATAATCAATCGATCGATCGATCAATCAATGTCAACTTTTTTTTAAAGAGATTCAGATTTATTTATTTGTTTGTTTTTGTATGTCTGCACAATGTGGCCCAAGATGTGAAATTTTACAATAATAAATAATGGCATGATAATAATAATGTTATTATTATTATTATTATCATTATTATGTTCTGTTTATTATGTGTTTAGGGTGTAATATATATGTTGGGGTGCTCCGATTGATCGGCTACCGATCACTATCGGCCAATAATCACGTCGGGATGATTGATCGGCGGTCTCTAAAAGGCCGATCTAAAAAAAAACGATCTCAAACTGATGAGAAAGTTTGAGAAAGTGTGAGACAGTTTGGCATGACATGCAGCAGCACCGTCTCAGTCTCTGTCCGGCGCGGGTGAATGCTCTCTAAAGAGGTTGATGGTTTTAGTCAGTTTTAATTGGTTTAGCTGTTCCCTCAGCTGAAAAGCAAATAGATCTACAGCTGCTGTAGATCTGCCATCTTCAGTAATGCAAGCCTCTTTAACACTCAGTCCCGCCCAGACAGCGTTCAGCCAATCAGCTCTCCGTCCTCATCCAATCACTGCCAGTCTCTCATCTGTCCATCTACAGCTCTGACATTCACTGTAGTGCTGCTGTATTGTCATATACTGTATATATGAGAGTGTGTGCATGTTTTAATCTGCTGGAGACAATGCTAATACAGTTACTTCAGTTTATCGAGGCCTCCTTACAGTACATACAGAAAACACATGATCATAATAGTAGCTTACATACATGCTATATTCACATTGATTATACTTGTTTAATTCATATTTTGATTAATAAAAATCTTCTACAACTCCAGTGTACATATTATGTTAACTCCTAAAAAAAAGTCTCACAAAAGTTGCAGTTTAGACTGGTTTTGTTTTGTGATAGACATACATTTTTTATGTATGTTTTTTGACCACTTAAAGTCAACTTATCAGGTGTTACATTATTTTAGTTTGTTTAGTTTATTATATTACATCATATAAAATAAATTAAAATGGCTGCCGTCCCTTTGAGTCAAAAAAGCATCAGGCCACACAAAATGAATACCTGTGGCTCCTGACGATATATTGAGGTCTTATGAAGCGAAAGGATCAGCCTGTGCAAGAAATTGAACATTATTTCCTAGAATCCAGAGACTCAGGCAACGGATCTTTCTTTTTAGTGAACTAGATAAACCAGTTCAGCAAATCGCACTGAAGCGTCTGAAACAGTTCACGACTCGAGCAGCACAGATCTATAAGTTACTCAATCAAAACTCACTTTCAGACGGCTCACAGTCACTCTGACTCGAACTGAGCCAAAATAGCGGCGCATCCGATCCTGTGATGAACGAGCTGAATCAGCTCCAGCTCCTCCTACAGTCACTGAACTGAGGAAAGAGTTCGACTTGCACCAATTTGGGTATTCGTATATTTTCATATATTTGAAAATATATAAGTTCATATATTTTAAATGTACTACATTACAACGTCATGATTGCAAATATATTTAAATACAGATATACTTAGGTCAAAAGCACTCTAAACTTCAGCATTTTATATCAATTTAAACTATAATACATTTTCATTTAATTGCAATAAGCATGCAGTTAAGTGTCTGAAAACATTGCATTCAGTTCACGCTTACATATATTCTTTTAAAGCATATTATTTCTGTGAAAAGTACTCTTTTAAAAGCATGCTAAAGCACTTCTTTTTCACGAGGGTTGGCTTGTATGTTCATGTATATTCAGGACAGACGCTGTGTGAGCGTGCAGATGTTCACAGGAGAGTCTCGGTGATTAGGAGTGAGAGTTTAATTTGTGTGATCTGTAATCAGGCGTCTCTGAGAGCAGACAGGTGTCAGGAGACCCTCAAACATCTCCGACTGGATGAGTCCTTATGCACCTGGATTATGAAGCTACTAAATCATATTTGATACATAAAAGTCCTCTAAATGATCAATATGACCAAAACTTAGCTGAGAAACCTGTTGCACACAATCTGCCCCATGCCTTCTGTCGTCTGATTAGTTTAGAGGTTTTTTTTTGTTCGTTTTTTTCCAGCTTCAGCTCGTGCTTCACGTGTTTACTGATTTTTATCAAGTAAACGTCAGAATAACTTTAATCAGATTTCCAGATGAACACTTACTGTGTTGAAGCAACTTGATTCTTCATGAATCATTTTCTAGAAAAATCAGTGTCTCAAATCTGATCATCAGGATCTTTTGAGGGGACGTTTATTTCTTCATCTCTCAATCATCATTGGATTGCATTGCATTGTATGTTTGGATCATCCTCTTACTAAGACATACTGTATTATTGGAGATATAGAGTGATGACTGAAAAATTTGAATATTGTGAAAAAGTTTGTTTTCTTTTGCAACATTTAAAAAAGTGAAACGTTCGTATATTCTAGATTCATTACATGTAAAGTAAAACATTTCACTTTGTGTATTGTTTTTTATTTTGATGATTAGAGCTTACAGCTCTGGCTCTCCAAATCACTTCAGCCGTTCCGTTCACACAATCAGCCTTGATTTGTCTGAGCTGATAAATGTGTCTGTGTTCATTCACATGCATTCAAATCCAAACATCAGCTATGAGCTACAACACACACACACACACACACACTGTTAATGAAGAAATCTGAATCTGACTGGGACACATACGCACCAAAACCGGAGATTCTGACCACAAACAGAGTAGATACATCACTGTTCAAAAGTTTGGGTTAAAGCTAGATTTTATAATGTTTTTGACATCTCTTCTGCTCACCGAGGCTGCACTTATTTGATTCAAAATATGGGAAAATCTGTAATATTGTGAAATATTATTTCAATTTCAAATAGCGGTTTTCTATGTGAATCTCCGTTAAACTGTAATGTATGTCTGTGATGTGCAGCTGTATTTTCAGCATCATTCCTCCAGTCTTCAGTGTCACATGATCTTCAGAAATCAGTATAATATGCTGATCTGCTGCTCAAGAAACATTTCTGATTATTATCAATATTGAAAACAGTTGTGCTGCACGATATGTTTGTGTACATTTTAAATTTCAGGAGTATCTGATGAATAGAAAGTTCTATTCAGATAAACAGAGATCTTCTGTAACATTATTAATGTCTTTACTGTCACTTTTAATTAATTTAATGCAGCCTTGATGAATAAAAGCATTCATTTCTTTCAAATAAAATGAAATTGTAATAAAACAAAATCAAACAGATCCCAAACTTTTAAACACTAGTGTACAAGTATATTTACTGTGTGTAAAGTACACTGTAAAAAATGACCGTGAATTTAACGGTAAAAGACTGTAAAAATGCTACAGTAAAAACCTGTAAAACCTGGCTCTCCAAATCACTTCAGCCGTTCCGTTCACACAATCAGCCTTGATTTGTCTGAGCTGATAAATGTGTCTGTGTTCATTCACATGCATTCAAATCCAAACATCAGCTATGAGCTACAACACACACACACACACACACACTGTTTGTTAATGTGTCCTTTGCTTTACTTACAAGAAAAAAACAGATTCATTGATTTATCTTTTTGTTGTCCCTAAGAAACGTTGAGATTCTTGTCCTTTGCATGCTTTTGGCAAACGGAGCAGGCCGTCATGTTACGCCTGTTTCACACATACTCATGTCTATCGATTTAAAAAATAATCACACATTTTGTTTGTAATTAATCATGATTAATCGCATGTTTATATTGTCATAATTTCACATTGAACCTCCAAATTAATGTAGAAACAACATAAAGATAGCATATTTTTACTAAGTATTATTAATGAAGAAATCTGAATCTGACTGGGACACATACGCACCAAAACCGGAGATTCTGACCACAAACAGAGTAGATACATCACTGTTCAAAAGTTTTTGACATCTCTTCTGCTCACCGAGGCTGCACTTATTTGATTCAAAATATGGGAAAATCTGTAATATTGTGAAATATTATTTCAATTTCAAATAGCGGTTTTCTATGTGAATCTCTGTTAAACTGTAATGTATGTCTGTGATGTGCAGCTGTATTTTCAGCATCATTCCTCCAGTCTTCAGTGTCACATGATCTTCAGAAATCAGTATAATATGCTGATCTGCTGCTCAAGAAACATTTCTGATTATCATCACCGTTTTTTACCTTGAAATTTTACTGAATTTTTTTTACAGTGTAAATATGAACAAGAAAGGTTTTCGGTTTTAATTCTTTTCTTTTTTTTTTACTCGTATGGTGCATGAATAATTGGCGTGAATGCTATGAAAACTTGTCAGTGTCTGTAAAGTTTCAGTTTATGTGCCGTTCACTGTGTCCTGTTTCAGCTCTAATGCTATGAAGGCATAAAAGCATAATAAATGGCACAGTAATAATTAGACGAGAGGCCTGTATGACGCTCAGTGTCAGTCTTTTTATCTCTCCCACTCCAACATTATTGTATATTCTGCCATCAGCGAATAATATAAATCTCCTTTAGTGCCTCCTTCAGCTATTATTAGACACAAATTAAAGATATGGCATATAACAGCAATAATTAATTCACTTTAATGTGCTGATTATATTGTCCACTAATCTGATGCACCGTAGAGCAAAACAATGTATACACAATAAATCGCAGCTCAATTTCAAACATCTTGTTAACCAATAAATACAATAACACAAAATATAAGAGAGATGAGAGTTTGTATGACTATATTTATTTTCACATTTATAATAAATAAAGAGATAAGTTGTATGATTTTCAGATGTATTATTTATTTATTTATGCTAATTTAGTATTTTTTCCGATTCTTTTCAAAGGCCAATTATTAAAACCTGTCGTTAAAACAACTAAATAAATGAATAAACAAACAAATACCTGTTTTTAACGCAGTACAGTGCAATAATAAAAGCTTGAGCCATTATTGAGAAGTGAAAATATGTGATGCCATTTATGTACGTATCCGCTGCAGGTTGTGTTGGTTGTTCGTTCGCACTGATTAATGTTTCTTCACACCCACAGAAATAATTATATGACTCAGGAGACTCAGACGCTTTACAGTTTGGCTGGTGTGAGCGCTAACAGCGCAAACACGTCTAACAGCAGAATATAAATAAAACAGACCTGCACATCCAGACCGATTTTGAGCTCCAGACTGAAGTCTGCTGCTGCATCTGAGCTATT
>NW_015506243.1:165286-171866 GCF_001515645.1 Sinocyclocheilus grahami | reverse complement strand
TGTGTGTGTGTGTGTGTGTGTGTGTGTGTGTGTGTGTGTGTGTGTGTGTGTGTGTGTGTGTGTGTCAGAAGTGAAGGCTCAGTTCATAAGTGTCAATTTGAATTGAATAGACAGACACGATATTCAGTCAGAATTTAAATTGGAAAGACTGGAATTCAAAGGGGTTCAATACAGTCACACATTGAGGAATTTGTTATAGTTCACAGTTTTTGACAAAATAAAGAGTTACGTCTCAGATTCGGCCTAATTATTACTTCATTTTTTCTTTAATCATTATTTTTGTCTTGTATTTCTGTAAAACAAACATCTCAATATCCTTCAAACAAGATCAGTTTGCTTGAGAAGCACATTTGTGGAGGATAATGAGACTCGTTTTCAGAGAAACAAGGAAAATATGCTTAATTCTTTATCTCTGAACACAAGTCTGATTATTTTGCTTCTCAAGCATGTTTATCTCTGAATTTAGTTTGTTCTCTACTAATGTTACTGTAGAAACACTGATTGCTATTTTATTTACATTTTTTTATTGTATTTTAGTCTTTGGCTTCCCTAATTTGGGCCTATATGTGCACTACCATTCAAAATTTTTATTTTTATTTTTAAAGAAATTAATACTTTTTAATTCAGCAGGGATGCACTAAACTGATCAAACGTGACCGTATAGACATAATGTCGCAAGAGATTTCAGTTTCAAATAAATGCTGTTCTTTTGAACTTTCTATTCATCTGTGAGTCCTGAAAAATAAAATGTATCACAGTTTCCACAAAAACGTGAAGCACCAGTTAAAGGAATAGTTAACCTGAAATTAAAATGTGCTTAAAATTGACTCATCCAAGACGTAGACGAGTTTGTTTCTTCATCAGGTTTGGAGAAATGTAGCATTGCATCAGTGTCTCAGCAATGGATGCTCTGCAGTGAATGGGTGCCGTCAGAACAAGAGTCCAAACAGCTGATAAACACATCACAATAATCCACAAGTAATCCACAGCACTCCAGTCCATCAGTTATCATCTGGAGAAGACAAAAGCTGCAACTAATCCAGCATTAAGATGCTTTTAACTAAAATATGAGTCCATAATCCATAATAACACTTCCTTCAGTGAAAAAGTGGACTGAATCAGGAAAGAAATCTGCACAGATCAAGCACCATTTAAACAGCTCTAAACAAATATGTGAGAGACAAGATGTTAACTGATGGACTGGAGTGCTGTGGATTATTGTGATGTTTTTATCAGCTGTTTGGACTCTCATTCTGACGGCACCCATTCACTGCAGAGCATCCATTGCTGAGACACTGATGCGATGCTACATTTCTCCAAACCTGATGAAGAAACAAACTCATCCTGATCTCAGATGATCTGTGAGTGAGCACATTTTCAGCAATTTTTCATGTTCGGCTGAAATATTCCTTTAACGATTTTTTTGTACTGCGTTCAGTTGTCACTCAATGCCCGATGTAAAATCTGAGTCGTTTCAGGCCTTACATTTAATATGTGCCAGAATTGATCTGCTCCCTCTCTCTCTCTCTCTGTGTGTGTCTCTCGGTTGTAATTAATGATTGTGGAGGTGTGGGTATTAATGAGCGAAGAGGCAATTAAGAGCAGCTCCCTTGATGGAGCCTCCCCTCCCTCTCTCCCTCCCTCTCTCTCTCTCTGTACTGCGTTCAGTTGTCACTCAATGCCCGATGTAAAATCTGAGTCGTTTCAGGCCTTACATTTAATATGTGCCAGAATTTATCTGCTCCCTCTCTCTCTCTCTCTGTGTGTGTCTCTCGGTTGTAATTAATGATTGTGGAGGTGTGGGTATTAATGAGCGAAGAGGCAATTAAGAGCAGCTCCCTTGATGGAGCCTCCCCTCCCTCTCTCCCTCCCTCTCTCTCTCTCTCTGTGTGTGTCTCTCGGTTGTAATTAATGATTGTGGAGGTGTGGGTATTAATGAGCGAAGAGGCAATTAAGAGCAGCTCCCTTGATGGAGCCTCCCCTCCCTCTCTCCCTCCCTCTCTCTCTCTCTCTCTCTCTCTCTGCTTTATCTTTTCTTGTTCACGCTGTCTAATGGAGCAAAGCAGTAGGACAAGATCTACAGCTCTCCATCACACGCCGACTCTCGCTCCATCTGCAGGCCTTCCTCATTCAGTCCATCCTCTCCTCTTTCTCTTCCCTTCCCTTCATCCCGTCGGTCCTCCTGCGGTGGGTTTCTGCTGCCATCTGTAGGACGCCGTCTCTCACGCTGCGGTCACTTCCCTCGCACACTCAGCAGGGAACACACTTAGTGTTGTCAAACACAGGCCACGCTCGAGTCAGACAGACTGAAGGTTTGCGGTGCACGATCTGCTCATGAAAATAAACATAACTGCCTATATTTGAACTGAAGGTGTATAGGAGTGCTTCTCTTTAAATACATGGTATTATATACAGTGTTGGGGGTAAAGCATTACAAGTAACGCGAGTTACGTAATCAGATTCCTTTTTTTCAAGTAACTAGTAAAGTAACACATTACTTTTTAATTTACAAGAGAATATCTGAGTTACTTTTTCAAATAAGTAAGGCAAGTTACTTTTTTTTTCCAATGTATTGATTGACAGCTCTGGTGTCGCCATGCTGAGAGAAATCAGAAGATGTTTCTGTAGTTCTAAAATAAATATGAATATGCATTAATTCATCTCACTCACACACACACAAGAAAACACACAGATTGAGTATTCCTCAAAATGAATAAAAATAGTGCAACTCAGAATATGACACAAACATGCAATAATTAACTGTTAAACAACACAAATATGCTTTATGTATTTAATCCCATTCTATTAACCAATGTCTTCGATGATCCAGTTCAAGCGTACTAATAATCACACATTACTCTAGACGAACATTTGTGTCTTTGTTTATTGCTGAAGTGTGTTAAATGTCTTCTTCTGCATTCTACTGTACTTTCCTTCAGCCTGAGGTTTATTCATTTCACTTTTGCTGTGAAAAGGCTTTTATATTCACCAAAAATATAACTTTTTTATTTTAAAAACAAACAAGCAAGCCCTGTCCAGATTTAAAAAGTAACGCGAAAGTAACGTAACGCATTACTTTCCATAAAAAGTAACTAAGTAACGCAATTAGTTACTTTTTTATGGAGTAGATTTATTGTAATGAATTACTTTTAAAAGTAACTTTCACCAGCACTGCTTATATTTCCCAAAAATGTGGTGTTGTTGATGTCGGGGAGTTCTGAATCCAAATCTTATCCAGTTTTTTGTCCTAAAAATATAATGTATTCCTGTGATGCGCAGCTGTATTTTCAGCATCATTCCTCCAGTCTTCAGTGTCACATGATCTTCAGAAATCAGTATAATATGCTGATCTGCTGCTCGAGAAACCTTTCTGATTATTATCAATGTTGAAAACAGTTGTGCTGCACAATATTTATGTGGAAACTGTAACATCTGTCACATTATAAAAGTCTTTATAATGATTAATGTAATGCATTATTGCTAAATAAAAAAATAAATAATACAGACGACGAACTTATCAAAAATGAAACTGTAAATGTATATTTAAAGATATAATTTTGTGAGATAATTTTGAGAACATTCATTCTATTTTTAAAACTTTAAGACTTTAAACATGTCCAAAGCTATTTTTCCCCCTGAAAACTAAATATTATTACAGCTACGCACATATCAAAAACACAGTCACACATTGCATGGAAATTTGGGATGCACCGATATGAAAATGTTGGCCGATAACCGATAATTCTTTAAAACCAAGTCCAAACTTTGATATAATTTTTGAGAGCCTAATTACAAAAACAAAAAAAAAGTCTCACCATTAAAAGCCATTAAACACTCAAACCTAAATAAACCTTAAGCAGCCTTAGAAATACATAAAATAATGCTTAAATAATGCAAACAAGTCACTGGACAACATAACTTGTGTGTAAATAATCAAAATACATGTGCCGTGGAAAAAAACATGGATAAAAAGAATAGCCCACAATAATGAAATGACTTTAATTAAACCATATTGTTGATGAAAGTAATAAGATGTGTAACTCGTGGATGCGCTCTTGGCTCTTCTCATAACATGTATTTATATTTTTTACTATAGACTAACATACTCAAAGTACTGCATTTACTAATAAATTAACATGTTTATGTTTAATATAAAAATGAATTAATGCACAATATATATGAAACTTCTTAACTGTTATGGTAACTTAAAACTCCAAACCCTCATAATACATAACATTGCATGATTATAACATGAACTATGATTGGAAATCCTACTTAAAGGGACAGTTCACCCAAAAAAGAAAATTCTGTCGTCATGTATTCAGCCTCAAGTTGTTGCAAACCGGTATGAGTTTCTTTCTTCTGTTGAAAATGAAAGATATGTGAAGAATGTTGGTAACACTGTATGGAAAAAAGTAAAAATACTATGGAAGTCGATGGCTACCGTCAACTGTTTAGTTCAACACATTATTAAAAGTGTTTGGAACAAGTGAATGGTGAGTAAAGGATGACATAATTTTATTTTTGGGTGAACTGTCTCTTTAAAATGGCCAAATATTGTAACTTCACTCCACAGCAAGTGGAAAAGTGTAACTCAAACACACACCAGCCATTATCATCGTGTGCTTTTATTATTTTGAGGGCAAGCAGTCACTCTGATAAAATCATATTGATGCTGAGTGTTTATAAACACAAACCCTTGAGTAAACACACACACACACACACACACACATACACACACACACACAAATAAACTGGCGTCCAATAAAAGCATCTGTAAGCCTGTCAGTCTCCAATCAAATGACTCCATTCCAGTCACTGTGTGTAGTGAGATTTTCATAAAATTAAATCTGTGTGTGTGTGTGTGTGTGTGTGTGTGTGTGTGTGTGTGATCCCACACCTTTGCGTCTTTGTTCTTATAACAAGAAAAATAAAAGCACTGCAGTGCTTCTAATGTACGTCAGTAATGTTGAGAGCGGAGGAAGTTTTTATAAGACATGTCACAACAATCTACTGCTGCACACTTTATACAGACCATAAATCTGCTTCTACTTTTCACAAATTCACTGTTTAGAACAGGGGTGTCCAAACTCGGTCCTGCAGAGTTTAGCTCCAACCCTAATTAAACACACCTGAACCAGCTAATCAAGATCTTACTAGGCATAGAAACTTCCAGTCAGGTGTGTTGAGGCAAGTTGGAGCTAAACTCTGCAGGACCGAGTTTGGACAGCCCTGGTTTAGAAGGATGAAAATATAGAGACGCCGTTTATCTCTGCTGCTTTAGATGTGTATGTGTGACATGCAAACCTATTTGACTTCATGGAACAGAAAAGAAAGCTGCTTTTTCTTTTCTTTCTTTTATCTTTTTAACAATGAAAGTAAATGTGAACTGGGACCAAATAAAACTACTTATGCAGGTTGGGCATTATATTCTTGTAAGTATAATAAAGCCATATATGGAAGTCTGTTTCCGCCACAAAATAAAAATAATAAATAAATAAAATGTAACTGTGATGGTCAGAATTCTGACTTCTTTTCCTCACAATTCTGAGTTAACATCTGTAGCTCAATGATAGCTTTATGATAAAATTCTGAAGGAAAAAAGAAAAAAGAAAAAATAAGAAAAAAAAGTTGTTCAAGATGTTAACTCACAATTGCCAAAAAAAATCTGAATGGTGAGATGTTAAATCTGAATTCCAAGAACCAGTTAGAACTAAGAACCAATGAAAAAAACAGAATTGTGAGGTATTCTGACAATAAAATATATAATTGCGAGATGTTAAATTAAAACTTCAAGACAAAATTTCAAAATGATGAAAAGTCAGTCAGAATTGTGAGATATAAACTCACAATTCCTTGAAAAATAGTCTGTGTTGTGAGATGTCTGTCTGTTTTCGGTGTTCAGAGCCGAACGCGTCGCATCCTATGTGGAAAGAGAAAGTAGTAAATAGTGCTGTTTTATCAGATGGTGTGCAGGACCTTTTTCTTCTTCTTTGAAGTTTGTGGCAGTGTTGTTGACTTCTGCATGAAATGATCTGTGGTTCATATGTGCTTTGATCTCAAACTAATCCAGGTTGTGAAGAGTTATCGCCTGTAATTGCTACTCAAAACTAGCCCAAACGCGTTCACACAATAAAAATCATGTTCTGCGGATATACAGTAATACACGTTTTTTGGCGGGCTTTCCCTGGTGAAATTCGCATTTTAGGGGCTAAATATCACGTTATTGGGGTCGCTTCAACCCGCGGACATGAAAAACAACCCGCAGCAACAGTGTTAAAGTAGCCCTATTCTGCAGGAAAACCACAGACTTGGCAACACTGCCCGGCAGCGTTTTGAAAGAGAAACATCACAACACTCTGCAGTACCACATCCCTCAGAGAGATAGAGCTCTCGCACACATCTACAGCCAACTCAACAAACACCAACAGCTGCTGCATGTGGAGGATTCCCAGACCACACTAGACCAGGTACACTCACACACTCATACACACACACACACACACACACACACACACACTCACACACACTCACACTCACTCTCACTCTCACTCTCACTCTCACTCTCACTCTCACACAC
>NW_015506243.1:152973-165056 GCF_001515645.1 Sinocyclocheilus grahami | reverse complement strand
CTCCCACACTCACACACCCACACACACACACTCACACACACACACACACACACACACACACACATACCTACACACACACATATACACACACACACACATACACACACAGACATACCTACACACGTGCACACATACCAACACCTACACACACACGCACACACACAAACAGATCAAGAAATTACTCTTAAAGATTTCAGTTTCAGTCAAGATGAAATTAAATTAAAATACTATAAATGTCTCATTGGCTTCTCTTAAAAAACTGTATTTTTTATTTTTTTTTATTTTGTAATTTAAATATATTTTGAATTGAATGTATTTCGATTTTAAAAAACAAAGCATTGTGATCCCAGACAGATCCCAGAAGACATTATTTTCAAAGGCTAGAAATGTCTCAGCAGAAATACACAATGTCTGCATTGTAGGAATTAACTATAAAGAGACATGAAGAGATTGACATTTAAATGTGAGTGGTTTCTTCCTCATTCGACGTGTTTCTCTGTGTCTCTTTCAGGTTTTTGTGAGTTTCGCGCGGCAGCAGCGTGATGAAGAGGACGGAGCTTTTGAGAACGACGTGGATCTGAATGATAAAATACAAACATCAGCGACATGAATCAAACACCAATCAGCAGAAACCAGGCACTTTACCAGAGGCATTAATTTATTTGACATCTAAATCTCCATGTAGGCCACCAAGATTTAAAGCTTTAAAACGTCCAATCAAGAACAGAGAGAAAACCTTCAGGAAAACTCAGGGTCGTTTTTATACAAGATTTTTATCAGTGAAACATCTGTCAAATTTGCACTGCCTAACATTATATGCTCCATATTTTTAATGTCTTATTTCCATGCACATTATATTTTTGCCAAATGCAAACAGATTATATATTTACATTTGCATTTTGGTGATTTTGGGTTTATTTTTGACTTTATATCAAACAACAGAAAGAACCTTTAGCTTTATTATCAATTTATTTTCTAGTTGTCACTTGTACGTATTGAAAGACCACATGCATTGATTTTTGCTTATGAATCTCAGGACTAAAATGTCATGCACTTTAGAGCAGCGCTTCCCAACCTTTTCTGTCTTACATATCTGTACTACAACGTCAATGAGGCTCAAGTATACTCTAACATGTTTATATTTTATACCGCAAGTCATATTTTCTCTCATAGGTTTTTCAAGCAAAATCAAACTCTGTTTTGTCTTTTAGTTCACATGTAGCTGTGGTTGGGAATCACTGCTTTATGTCTGTAGGAAACACTCATGTATGAGCGAAATGAAGATGTTCTATGCAACGAGAAGATTTTATCTCAGCACTTACTGTATGTGCTCTTAATCCTGCCGTTTATTCAGCATTCGTATGCACTCCCATGATCCTGTGCGTCTGCCGCTCGGATGTTTGTTCTGCTTATTGCTTTATGCACAGACACACATTAAACATTTGCACACTCCGCCGAGCCTCGGCTTTCATTTCGCAGATTCAACCTTTCCTGCTGCAGACACTCGCTTCGGCTCGTTTTCTGTTTCTTTTTCCAGTCATGATCTTTAAGTAGTTGATTTTCTATTACATCTTCCTACAAGAAGCCACACTTTTGTAGCTGGGTCATCCTTGTAATGCATTAACTTTTCCCTCTGTAGCATATGCTTGTAAATGCGTATGAAGTGAGTCTTACGAACTAGAAGAAGAGGCTTTGTGAAGCCTCTCACACGGGTCTGTAATTGCACAGAGAATGGTTAAGCTGATATTTGGACGCCAGCCGAGGCCGCATTTAACGTTGCCATTAGCGAGAGCAAATTCCGGCATCACTCTCAGTATGTGAGAGCGCTCAAGTCCCGACTTGAAGAGCAATTATAGAATGGCAGTTGAAAATGCTTAGTCCTGTTCACAGCGCCAGCCAAACTTGGCACTTTGTGAGAAAATACAAAACTGGTGATGGAAATAATATGAAAGAAAAAACTATTAATACATTTGATGGTGAAAAGTTTCAGTACTTTTTAGAGGGTAAAGTTGGGCATGTTAACATGGGGAGTCTATGGGATTGACTCCCTTTTGCAGCCAGCCTCTAGCGGCCAGTCGATGAATTACAGTTTTAGTCACTTCCGTGTTGGCTTCACGAGAGAGAGCGGGAGGTTGCTGCTTGGTTAGAATGAGTCGTTTTAGGTAGGCATGGCTGACTCTTAACTTTTATAAAGAATATCTCTTTGGATTAGAGACTTTAGTCTTTGCAACTTTACAGATCTTCTTTATGCACCAAGAGCTTGTAACACTCCAAAGAGAAAGGAAGAATTGAAATAGCCTCATATGACCCCTTTAAAGTGCATTGCACTGCAACTCTTTCTGTCAGTTAGAAAATTGTATGTAACTTATTCAGCTTCTACAAGGTCAGTTAAAAGTCGTTTGTAATTTTACCACTGAAATGAATCTAATGCATTCTGAGAGACAAGAGTGTCAGGAAACACAAACTAGCATCTCACTGACCCTCGTCTTCACAAAACACACACTCGCAGGGCATCAGACCTGGCGCCCAGCGTAGGGTTGGAAGCAGAAAGAAGCTGATTACAGCCTGTCGCTCTCATTCACTTTCCATCTCTTTATCTTCACTCGGTTCACTCCACACGAGCCGTGGCACACTTCACATCGGTGTTCAAACTGAAGCTCTGTTTTGAGGGAGCAGCAGGTTTTTCTGAGACGCAGGGGTCGATCTGCAGCTACCTGAGGCTGTCAGCATGTGTTTGGTGGACACACATTTATACCAGCTGGTACCAAAACTTACGCAAGGTTCGCTCCGTTACCTCTGAACATCTCTGTTATATGTCAGCTCCTCTGTCTCTGCACGGATGATTCCTTCACCTGTTACTATATTTGGCTAATATGGAGATTTTAAATTTAAGTCTATTTGTACAAGCTTAATATTACTTGCACGAAAGAGAAATTATGACCAAAAATAAGAAATGTAGATTTTTTTTTGTTTCCTTTTTTACTTTTCAGTGAATCCTTTCACTTTAACAAAAAAGTGCACTTATAGAAATAATTTCC
Organism: Sinocyclocheilus grahami; assembly: GCF_001515645.1. Classification (NCBI taxonomy): domain Eukaryota; kingdom Metazoa; phylum Chordata; class Actinopteri; order Cypriniformes; family Cyprinidae; genus Sinocyclocheilus; species Sinocyclocheilus grahami. Next base: position 162,018 of record NW_015506243.1, on the reverse strand, counting down.
TTTAAAAAATATACTGACAATATAAAAAAGTGTTTTCAGACACTTAAGCACACGTTAATCACAAATGAATTAAAATTCATTATAGTTTATCTGTATACCAAACGCAATTAGTTAGCGTGCTCTTTTGACCCACTTTACATCATTATATGTAATTTCATAATTATGCTATTGTCTTTCAAATATGGTTAAAGTACTGCTGAATGTGCTGAGCTGAACTTGTATGTCATGTATTCAAAAAAATTGTAATCGCACATTTCTAATGATGGCATTGCAATTTACTGTTAACATTATGTTAACTTTAAATGTAATATTGAATAACACTCTACAATTAGAATTAGAATCATACTTATTAAAGTACTTTATTTGTGCTTTAATGTTAGTCAACACATAAGTGTACATCTTTAAAACACAACATAATTATTTAGACAAATTAAAATGTACTTTAAAACTTTAAATTTGACATTATTACAAAGTAGAATAAAGAAGTATAGTTTTTTTTAACTTTTCAATGAATTTATTTCCCTTATGAAGAAGTACACTTTAGCATACTTTTAAATGAGTACTTATTACATAAATAATATTAAAGAATATACTAGAGTTGTTGTGTATATTGAGAAAACGAGAGGGCCAAGCACCGAACCCTGAGGTACCCCAGTGTTTAGCTGCTGTGACTAAAACACTCATCCCCTCCAAAATACCTTGAGGTTTTTACCCATGAAGTAGGACTCAAACCAGGGAAGTACAGATCATGTAAGGTGTGATGAAGCCTTTCGAAGGGCAGTGTGTTGTAGTAGTTTAGTTTTTGTTCTGAAAGGGCACCTGGGTATTTAATAACAGTAAAATCTGCTGGGTTTTATTAAGCAATAAAATGTTAATGTGGGCTTCGGTACAGGTTTCGGGCAGAGCATGGATTTTGACATGTTTCTGAGTGCCGGCTGCCGATATGCACGTGTGTGAATCTATGAGCATAAAACCAGACTCAAGGGGAACCAGGGACTCTTTACCGATTGATGGATCATAGCAGCTTCAGGAAAAGAGCTCTAACAGATCTTTTGAGCATTACTGTCGCATACAAACAAACACATCAAAAAGATGTGCCTTGTGATTCCAACTTAAGTATTAAGGGATGTGAAGGATAGAAATGATTCAATTAAAAAATATATATTTTTTTATTTTTAATCAGCAGCTTTTTGAATGAATGAATGATGCATTTATATAGCGCTTTACAATCATGTGGGGGGTGGTCTCTCCTCAACCACCGGCAGTGTGCAGCATCCACCTGGATGATGCGACGGCAGCCACAGGACAACGCCGCCAGTGCGCTCACCACACACCAGCTACAGGTGGAGAGGAGAGAGAGAAATAGAGCCAATCAAGTGGACGGGGATTATTAGGAGGCCATGATAGACAAGGGCCAGTGGAGGGAATTTGGCCAGGACACCGGGGTTACACCCCTACTCTCTACGAGAAGTGCCATGGTATTTTTACTGACCACAGAGAGTCAGGACCTCGGTTTAACGTCTCATCTGAAAGACAGTGCATTTGACAGTAAAGTGTCCCCGTCATTATACTGAGGCATTAGAACCCACACAGACCACAGGGTGAGCACCTGCTGGCCTCACTAGCACCTCTTGCAACAGCAACCTAGTTTTCCCAGGAGGTCTCCCATCCAGCTACTGACCAGCTCAACCCTGCTTAGCTTCAGTGGGCAACCAGTCTTGGGCTGCAGGGTGATATGGCTGTTTTAGTTAGTATCTTATCAGAGGGAAGTAGTTAATTTTGGTTTATAGTGATACAGTTGTTGTGTGTGTGTGTGTGTGTGTCTAATTGTTTTTTTGTTTTTGTTTTTTGTAGTTTTTCAAATCTGGCTTCATGGGCCAAGTTGCAACGTTTCTATTGCTGAACGACAGTGTTTGAAACGCTTGCAAATGACAGCATTTCCACAAAAATATTCAGCAGCACAACTTTCTTTTCAACGTTGATATTTAGAAATGTTTCTTGAGCAGCAAATCAGCATATTAGAATGATTTATTTTGTATATTTTACACAATGTTCATTCATTTATATCACCAGTTTCGAGTGACATCATTTTGTCCTCATTGGTGCATCACTAAACGTCGCTAAATTAATATCTGTAATTCCGTGTGTGTGTGTGTGTGTGTGTGTGTGTTTAACAGCTGTGTGAGAGTGTGTCGCTGCCCTTCTATCAGCAGTGCTTTTGCTCTCCTGCTGGTGATTGTGGCATCAGGTTCACAGGGCAGGACTGAAGGTCCCACAACAATCTGTTCTCTCTCTCTTTCTCACACACACAAGTCCTTGTGTGCCATATGGATGCAGAGCTGCTCATGTCAGATCCTGAGATGAATGTGCATGGAAGACGAGATCGAGCAGAACCTATTGAGAGAGAATCATTCCAGCGCTTCAGAGGTGAGACGCCCTTGACCCATAAAATGTGCTTGTGAAGAGTCATCTGAATTGTGTACACTCACCTCACATGGAGACTGTACTCATAATAGTTCACTATAATTGTTGTAAATAATATATATATATATATATATCAGCTGAATGACATGACGCGGCTGTGCTTCACTAATCGTCAGAGAGAACCCTGGCACTCATTGGCTGTTGCTTCTGTAGATACGCTAGTAGTGTAGTGTAGTTTAATATTAGAGCTAAAAATACACAACAACATATTTCTTATCATGATTTACTGGTGTAAACCACAGGAGAATCAGTACATGTATGGATGAAGAAGCAGACACTCTCTGAAGACAGAAATACAGATGAAGACAAAAACAAGTGTAAACGTCAGGAAATATGAGTAGAGACTCCTAGTTACTTTATGAAAGTCACAGGAGTCTTTTATTGGACAGTTAAGTGAATTAATTACTGTGTAGATCACTCTCTAAAACTAGTGACAGAAGAAACAAAGCATTTCAAAATGTTGAATCAATTGCTTCACAAAAAGCCACACGCTGTAAATGCGTAAAAACGGTGTAAATAATATGCAATGAAAACTCAACCCAAAACATGCGCAAAAACACCCTTTACAAACCAATTGCCAATGTTGTATTGACAGTATAATTAAAAAACAAAAAAAACAAACATCAATTTCACAAACCATGCAACAAAGCCTCATTTACTGAAGTTGGGTATGCGCTCCGAATCACTGATTCCAAACAAAAGATTTGATTCCGATCTAAAAGTCACTACTATCAGAGTATAATTTACATAAAATTACTGTTTGTAAGAATTAGAGAAGCGATTCGCTCAGTGTGAAGCTGCCTTAACAACAGGAGCTTGTCCATGTTTCCTGCTGGTAACGCTACATCTCTCTCTCTCTTTCTTAAATGAATCTGACCGAATCAACAGCACAGGGACATAAACACTTGCTGTACAGCGTGAAAATCTGATAGATTTCTGATAGCAGGTGTGTGGAATGAAAAGATGGATCGATCAGGTTCTTGCGTAGGTGGATGCGTTGTGTTTCTGAAGGTCTTTGTGATGTGAGGTGTTTGATCTGTGTGTGTGTCTGTGTGTGTCTATAGTCATCCATTATTCCTCGAGATGAACTCTGTGTGTGTGTGTGTGTGTGTGTGTGTGTGTGAGAGAGTGTGTGTGTGTGCGTGTGTGTGCGTGTCTATAGTCATCCATTATTCCTCGAGATGAACTCTGTGTGTGTGTGTGTGTGTGTGTGTGTGTGTGAGAGAGTGTGTGTGTGTGCGTGTGTGTGCGTGTCTATAGTCATCCATTATTCCTCGAGATGAACTCTGTGTGTGTGTGTGTGTGTGTGTGTGTGTGTGAGAGAGTGTGTGTGTGTGCGTGTGTGTGCGTGTCTATAGTCATCCATTATTCCTCGAGATGAACTCTGTGTGTGTGTGTGTGTGTGTGTGTGTGTGTGAGAGAGTGTGTGTGTGTGCGTGTGTGTGCGTGTCTATAGTCATCCATTATTCCTCGAGATGAACTCTGTGTGTGTGTGTGTGTGTGTGTGTGTGTGTGAGAGAGTGTGTGTGTGTGCGTGTGTGTGCGTGTCTATAGTCATCCATTATTCCTCGAGATGAACTCTGTGTGTGTGTGTGTGTGTGTGTGTGTGTGTGAGAGAGTGTGTGTGTGTGCGTGTGTGTGCGTGTCTATAGTCATCCATTATTCCTCGAGATGAACTCTGTGTGTGTGTGTGTGTGTGTGTGTGTGTGTGAGAGAGTGTGTGTGTGTGCGTGTGTGTGCGTGTCTATAGTCATCCATTATTCCTCGAGATGAACTCTGTGTGTGTGTGTGTGTGTGTGTGTGTGTGTGAGAGAGTGTGTGTGTGTGCGTGTGTGTGCGTGTCTATAGTCATCCATTATTCCTCGAGATGAACTCTGTGTGTGTGTGTGTGTGTGTGTGTGTGTGTGAGAGAGTGTGTGTGTGTGCGTGTGTGTGCGTGTCTATAGTCATCCATTATTCCTCGAGATGAACTCTGTGTGTGTGTGTGTGTGTGTGTGTGTGTGTGAGAGAGTGTGTGTGTGTGCGTGTGTGTGCGTGTCTATAGTCATCCATTATTCCTCGAGATGAACTCTGTGTGTGTGTGTGTGTGTGTGTGTGTGTGTGAGAGAGTGTGTGTGTGTGCGTGTGTGTGCGTGTCTATAGTCATCCATTATTCCTCGAGATGAACTCTGTGTGTGTGTGTGTGTGTGTGTGTGTGTGTGAGAGAGTGTGTGTGTGTGCGTGTGTGTGCGTGTCTATAGTCATCCATTATTCCTCGAGATGAACTCTGTGTGTGTGTGTGTGTGTGTGTGTGTGTGTGAGAGAGTGTGTGTGTGTGCGTGTGTGTGCGTGTCTATAGTCATCCATTATTCCTCGAGATGAACTCTGTGTGTGTGTGTGTGTGTGTGTGTGTGTGTGAGAGAGTGTGTGTGTGTGCGTGTGTGTGCGTGTCTATAGTCATCCATTATTCCTCGAGATGAACTCTGTGTGTGTGTGTGTGTGTGCGTAAGAGAATGTGTGTGTGTGCGTTTTTGTGATTTTATGAGGACACAAATTTGTATTATGACATGCATATGGCATAGGTATTACAAGAGAAGGTGATTTATGAGGACATTTTGAGTATCCCCATATTTTTTTCAAAAGGCTTATAAATCACACAGAATTAGTTTTTTTGAAAATCTAAAATAAGGGGTAGGGTTGGTGTAGGGCAATAGCACATACAGTTTGTACAGTATAAAAACCATTACACCTCACAATTCACAAAAACAAACCTGTGTGTGTGTGTGTGTGTGTGTGTGTGTGAGATGTTGCACAGATGGCAACTTGGATCCGAGTAGCGAGATTAACTGTGTTTGTAAGGTGAGCGGTGTCAAGAGGGCAAAGGTCGTGAAACTACACACACAAGTTTGGTCAAGGTGCGGAAACCCATCGGCCCAGTTTTAGTAAACCAACCCTCATCCTGTATAACCAGCAGGAAAGACACACACTTTCACATCAAACTGAGCGTCTGTCAGATCCAGCTCTTCTGAAGCACAGCTAAACCAACGCACTCACTCTCAGAAGGTCACAGTGCTGCAGGTGTGATGGTTTCCTGGCTTTATGTAATGGAACAGCGTCACTTTGTGGTCACTCTGTGAAGTGACAGATTTTTTTTTTTTAACATGTAGAAGAATGTTATCAATGTTAACCAAAAAAAAAAAATACTTCTATCTTAACAATACCAAACCAACCCAACCAAAAGCTTCATTTGGTTCAAAGAAGGTGTATAAAACTTAGAAAAGATCACACAGGAATTCCAGAGAAGCAGTAAGACATCAGAACAGTCCTGGAGCCACTCAGCTCAGAGAGAGATTAACTGCAGGATTACTCTGGAGCCGCTTCATATCTGGGCGTGTGAGAAAGACATATTTCTCACTTAAGCATTTACTCTTTTGTCTGTTTAATAGCTGGTGCCTCAGCCATACATATCTATAACAACAACAACAACCAAATAGCCTTGTTCTTCAGAAGCGATGTTATTCATTTGACTAATTGATTCATTTGATTTTTTCATCGTTCTGCTGTTTTCAGAAAAGTTACGAGCTACTTTTTCGTGGCTGACAGGGTTTCAGAGAATCGGTTCGTTTAGATTATTTGTGTTCAGAATTCACTGATTCAAATCACTGAACAGAAAAACATTAAGCTATAAAATACTAATCGACTGTGTTTAAATGCAGTATTTTTTGTTCAGTAAAATTATTCAATTTGTTGCCCATAATCAAGACTCATTCCTACAAAAACATAATTGATTCAATTACATTTTTTTATTAAATTATTGGGTCACACTTTTTTTTTTAAGTCCAGTTATCACTATTAACTATGACTTTTGCCTCAATAAAGTCCTAATTACTGTTTAATAATAGTTAGTAAAGTAGTTGTTAAGTTTAGGTATTGAATAGGATTAAGGATGTAGAATAAGAGAATATGTGCTTTATAAGCACTAATAAACAGCCAATATGTAAACAGGCATGCTAATAAGCAGTTAATAGTGAGAATTGGTCCTTTTACTCAAGTGTTAGCAATTATTCTTGATTGTTAAATTAATCTGATGCATTTTTTAAATATCACCCCTTTAGATTCAGTTCAGTCAGAAACTTGATTGTATTTTAACTTGTGTTACGGTCATATCAAGTACAAATAGCTTATGTTTATAAGATCAGTTGATATTTTCACTTTTTACAGATCACATTATATAAATTTGTATAATATATATATATACATATATATATATATATATATATATATATATATATATATATGTTAGTAAGTTGAACTGAGGTAAAATGTTTGTATGTATTTTCATAAGGCCAAATCATTTATATTGTAATTTTTTTACTTAATACTGCATGCTTAAAAACTGTTTATTAGTTAACTTCAACAATTATTTTGTAATTATTATTTACAATTTATATACAATTATGTATAAATAAATTATTATTAAATAATAGTAGACAGCTTAGTATCATCATTAATATATGATCCATTAGATTTCAATCAGAATAAAAATTATACAACTAAATCTGGTTTGTGTGTGTGTGTGTGTGTGTGTGTGTGTGTGTGTGTGTGTGTGTGTGTGTGTGTGTGTGTGTGTGTGGGTATAGGACAATATTTGGCTGAGATACAACTATTTGAAATAAAGTGGAACGAATCTGAAATATTTGCACTTAAAGGTAAAGTGCGACTTTAGTTAGTTTGTATTGCAGATTGACAACTAGTTAACATTAACTAACAATAAGCAATACATTTATTAGAGTATTTATCAATCTTTGTAAATGATAGTTCATGCAAACGCAACCGTTTATTGTCAAACAATACGGTAGCCTAACACTTTACAATAAGGTTCCATTTGTTAGCATTAGTACGCCACGTCTAAAATATGTCTAATGCATTTATTAATCTACTTTCTAAAAATCTACTTGAGAGTGAGAGAGAGAGAGCGAGAGCGAGAGAGAATGAGAGAGAGAGAGGGGCAAAATCTAATTAAAGATTTTGTTGAGTATCATATTTGATATATGAGGCTATGTATAAGGAGGGAAAAAGAGCTCAATTTTATTCAGAGACTCAAACTGAGCATAGCAGATACTTACATACAATTATATAAATACCATTCGTCACTATATCTCCAACAATATGTCTTGGTAAGATGAGATCCAAATGATCCAAACATGATCAATGATGACTGAGGAATGAACAAAGTTCCCCAAAAAAGCCTCTTGATCAGATTTGAGTCTCACTGATTTTACTAAGAAGTGATTAATGGAGAATCAAATAAAGCTGAGCTGCTTCAGTCCAGTAAGTGTTCATCTGGAAATATGACTAAACTTGTTCAGTCAAGATTTCAGTAGAAAGACACGTGAAGCGCGAGCTGAAGCTGGACGTTTGTACCATTACACTAAAAGAGTTTTTACTGGATGACAAGTGTTGTGTGCAACAGGTTTATTAACAGCAGAGTTTTGCTCGTTTAGAGGCCAGTGTGGGTTAAACAGCAGTGCTTTCGGCCGATTCTCCGAACGTAAGGGCTTTATTTGTGAGCTCAGCAGAATGAAAGGCTGAATCACACACACTTCACGGTACTTTGAGCTCCACGTGTGAATCACCTTCAGTGACCCAGACGTGCTGATCTTCTCCCGTCCGCTCCGGCCGAGGCTTGACTCACCGAAAACAACCCAATCTGCCCAGTCTGGCTGTGTGTCATGTAAGGAAAGCTCATGTGGGGATCATAAAGCTGCTGGCGCGGGGCTGGAGCGAGTCGGTTTGTCATCCACACATGGTTGTGATCAGACCCTCGTGACACACGTTTGCTCACTGCATGAATCAGCTCCCGAGCGGCGAACAGACGTTATGCTGCTCTATTTTGATGTGTTTCACCAGTCTGTGTTCTTATCACTGCGGGCAAAAGTTCACGCTATTCGTGTAGCTCAAAGGTCAAACAGATATGACCCGGTTCACACTATAGCCTACAGCACATAGTGGGGCATGTTGTCACACTATGGGTAAAGTGTCTCCATGGGAACGTGAGAGGAATAGCTGTTTTTTATGAATGCAATATAAAACATCTTCCACAACATATGTTTAAAAGAAATTGTAGTGACTAAATTACACAACACAACATAAACGTGACAACTTGCCCCATCAGAGCAAACTGTTCAAATTAACCTCAACTTTTTTTGGTTAATTTTAATTTAAATATTAAAATCATCCAGTTTGAAATATACATGTAAAACAGTCATTTAAACAAAAAAAGAGAATGATACACACACACACACACACACACACACATATATATATATATATATATATATATATATATATCCTAATTTAAAATGTATTAACATAATCGCAAATCAAATGTCAAATAAATATAATAACCAGTTTTAAAATGCAGCCTATACTTAAACAGACACACACCCAAACATATATCAAATCAAACACGAGATTATGCGGATTCCCGTCCTATAATTTAACATCTGTTAAAATGATCGCAAAATTTAATAACCACATTATAATACACGTGCATAATTATAATATATATAATATATATAT
>NW_015506243.1:148851-152826 GCF_001515645.1 Sinocyclocheilus grahami | reverse complement strand
AAAAAAAATTTTTTTTTTTTTTTTTTTTTATTAAAAAATTTTTTTTTTGCAAGTTTCTTTTGCATTTTTTTTTCATTTGTACAATTTCAATATATCGATTTTTTTTTTATATGATATATTTTCAGCTCATATAGCAGAAACTCTGAACGCAGGTGTCGTCTGTAGATAGTTCAGCTCACCTCGTCTGGATCCCGATCCGCGCAGAAGTGCTTCCAGACACGCTCACCTGCTTCTGATCGCAGCGCACTCACACACACAGCCTTATAAACACCTTCAGAGGGGTTCCCTGGAATCTGGCTGAGACTTTCCCAGCATCCGACGGAATTCCCCATGCGTCGGGATACGGAGGAAAACAGCCGCAGTTCAAGACTAGTATATCAGATGAGCTCTTTGTTATTTGGAAACGAGCCCTGAAACTACAAGTGAAATCTGTCTGGATTCAGCAGTGAGTGAGTGAATGAACACGAAAGTGAAATCATTATTACTCGCGTGCGAGAGCTATACTCAGCACTAGAGAGTGTCAGGGTTATTAACAACATCACAGCAGTGTTTGCAGCAGGATGCATCTCATCGAAAATAGTTTGAACATTTCTTAATATTGCATTCATTTTGCAGTTTATGGCTTGATTTATGCAGTTGATATTTATTGATAAGATGAATTCAAAATTAACTCAATAAGATACTAAGTAACTTTCCCCTATATATGGAACAATATAGGCTGTCTACATTTGAATATAGAATATAAGTATTGTTTCTTTAGGCTTTTATAACAACACTGACTATAAACTCACCATTCAGCACTCTGGTCCTCAATAAGAAAAATATAACGTAGACTATTGTTGATTACTATTAATTAGTCATTAAAAAGACAAGAAATTGTGTCATAAAAATGCCCTTGTGCTAGTCCATAAATCAAATACTTCGTTAAAATCATCCTTTTAGGAAATTAACCCCTTTTTTCTGTTTTATTATGATTTTCTTTTAAGTCCTGCTACCATGAATTTGCACAGTAAAATATATATATATATATGAGAACATTAAGTAGTCTTCCACTTTTTACTTTTTAAGATTTTAGTCATTTGACAAAAAGAAAGTAAACAATTGTTTTATTTTATTTGTTAATTTACTTTCAAGTATTTGAAGTATAGCTAGCGGCTATATTTCTTGTTAATATAAGTTTTAACTGTAAAGAATCATTCTACTCTTATTTAGCTCACGCATTAAATTATCATCATCAACAACAACAACAACAACAACAACAACTAATGTTTTTAGCAACTTTTAATATGGAAAGCTTCGAGAGTAATTCTACTTTTATTTAGCCAAGGCATTATACTAAATATGTAATAATAATAATAATAATAAACAGTATATTTTAGCAAGTTTTGATGTGGGAAGCTTCATCAGCAAGCCTTATTTAGCTTATGCATACCAATTTAATAATAATAATAATAATAATAGCTTAATAACAATGATGATGATGATGATAACAACAGTCTCTGTATATTTGAGCTCGGTCTGTTGTGGAAAGCTATGTGAGTTATTCTACTCTTATTACTCTAAATATTGTATTGTTGTTGTTAACTATATATTTCAGCTCGTTCTGATGTGGACAGTTTATAATTATTGTTACTTCTTATTATAACGCAGCGTATCCATGGCTCTTATTTTCCGCTTTTATGGAGGCAGTGTGCGGGAGGTTCGCTCTGTGGATGATTAACTGCATTCCTGATCTGAACGTGACGCGCGACAGCCTACAGCAGCAGCTTGAAGGTGCGCATGCAGCATCACGGGGACCAGGCAGACATCACAGCCCGAGGATCGGGATCGCATCACCGGCTCGCGCTGCGTCAGGTGTGATCAGGCTTTTCTCGTGGGAACTCCCGCGCGCGCCTCCACGCATCCATCCATCTATAATGGAGGAATCCCACACATGACACTTGCTTTTGGGACGGACTTCATCTGCTCTGAGTCCCGGTGAAACGCATCCAAGGATCTGGCGCGCAGAGGGAGCAGAGCTCGTGCAGAAATGCCTGTGTTTTCTCCAGTTCTGACTCGTCGAGAGTTCCTTCTTCTTCTCCTGATAACTCTTGTTTTATTGCCCCGTTTGCGGTGTGCTGGATCGGTGAGTGTCCCGTATGAGGTTTGCTGAATGCATATACTTTGGTGTACATCTTGGCATACTCTCTCTCTCTCTCTCTCTCTCTTTTAATCTACTTAAATTGAGAAACCTTAATGTTGTATTCCTGCAAGAAACGCATAGTACAGTAGAGAATGAAGCCGACTGGAAGAAGGAATGGGATGGGGAAGTGTGTCTTAGTCATAAGAGCAGTAACAGTGGTGGAGTTGGGATCTTGTTTTCTAAAGATTTTTTACCAATATCTTTTGTTACTGAGGAAATTATTAAGGGTCGCTTATTAAAGATACACACTGTCTTTGAAAAGGTAAAATTGATTTTTATTAATGTGTATGCTCCAACTGTGGGAACTGAAAGGGTGATGTTTTTAAACACTTTAAACAATGTTATAAGAAATGGTAACACTTTATTTCGATAGTCCACTTTAGACATTCTATTAACTATAAGTAACTTTGCAACATGTCAACTAGCAGTTAGTAGAGTATTAGTAGACTGTCTGCTTAATATCTTCTAACACTTTCTTTGTCAATGTATTCTACTAACCCTAAACCTACCCTAACAGTCTACTCTGAGAGTTAGTAGACATGTAGTTGCAAATTAATGAGAATTAGTTGACATGTAGTTGACATGTAGTTACAAAGTTACTTATAGTTAATAGAATGTCTAAAGTGGACTATCGAAATAAAGTGTAACCTAAGAAATTGCTCCGATGATTGTTATTTGATCCTGGGGGGTGATTTCAACTTTAGGAGTCCGATCTATCAGGATTGTAATTCATTTGCTCAACAAGTGGAAATGTGAACTTGCACCGACTGAACTCTCTTTATGTAATGAATATTGTTATGGACATTGTCAACCTAACAGTAAGGATATCTTCCCTTCATTAATTCTTGCTCCTGATTTTAAAAACTGCACTGGTTCATTGCTAGAGTTAGATGGAACTCTCAATAACAATGTGGTCACAATGACAGGTAAATCTATGTATAAGTCTTTTGTCAAGATTATAAATAAAGACAAACTGAATGGTCGAGCTGATACTCCCTGGAGAGCTCATTTTGGGCTTGTCAATGAAGTCAAACCTGTGTGGAGAGCTCTATATAAATCACCTTTAACAAAAAAAGTTGGGGATTTACAATGGAGAGTGTTGCATGGAATTGTGGCTGTCAATGCTTTTATTTCTGTTATTAATTCTAATGTAAATGAAAATGGTCCTTTCTGTTCGCAAAGGGAAACAGTGTTTCATTGTTTTTCAGAGTGTAGCAGATTTTGTAATGTTTTTACATTGTTGCAACAACTATTTATAATGTTTGGAGAAGTGTTTACTAAAGAGATGTTTATTCTTGGATATAGATACAGTCAAAAATGCAGACAGAAATGTCAGCTTTTTAATTTTGTTTTAGGTCAAGCAAAAATGGCTATTTATATTAGCAGGAGAAATAAGGTAGATGGGTCTCTTGATTGTGATGCAAGCACTTTGTTTGTCAGAATGATGAAAGCCAGATTGAAGGTTGATTTTGATTTTCATATTTCTATAAATAATGTAGAGGAATTCATTTTCATCTGGTGTTATAAAGATGTGTTGTGCTCTGTTGTAGACAATATGCTGTGCTTTGGAATTGTTTTGAGCTAAATGTTTTTTTCATGAAATCACTCATAACTTTCGTTTAGAGGAGAAAAAAAAAAGTTTTCTAGCTTGTAGAAAAACCTTGTTTGTATAAATAAAGAGGTGTTACAAATCAAATCAAATCTCTTCTCTCTCTCTCACACTCTCTCTCTCTCTCTCTCTCACACACTCTCTCTCTCTCTCTCTCTGTCTCTCACACACACACACACACACA
>NW_015506243.1:135145-148483 GCF_001515645.1 Sinocyclocheilus grahami | reverse complement strand
GTGTGTGCGTCTCTGTCTCTCTCTCTCTGTGTGTGTGTCTCTCTCTCTCTCTGTGTGTGTGTGTGTGTCTCTGTCTCTCTCTGTGTGTGTGTGTGTGTCTCTCTCTGTGTGTGTATGTGTCTATGTGTCTCTCCGCTGCTGCCAAATCGTTTATACCAAAGAAAACCTATGAGACATACACAATTAGCCATAAATTCACTCCCATAGTCCCATAATGTCTTGATCACTGTTCATTATTGTGTGGGCGTTTTCCTGGGACAGAGACCATATGGAGGGTCTCAGTGGGGGGTGTGAGACTCTAGAGGGAGGGTGGGTGTTTACACAGGCGTCTTATGGGTCATCCGACATGAATCTGCATATGCTATTAGCATCATTAACAACTCACAACTTGCTATTACAATGACTAATGAGTATTCGCTGTAGATGAGAGGAAAAATCTCATCTTAAACTGAATGAACCACATTCCCATAAGCCTAAGATACTTTAAATGTGACACTTTGAATGATGTTTCATTGCATTGATGGGGTCGGCAAGATCAAAACAAAGAGCGACTGTTTCTGTGAGTATCTCGAAACATCGAGTTGTTATCGAACAATGTCAAATAGCCTACATATAAGAGAATAATCGCTATTTATTCTAAACATTAGTGTTTCCTTCACTGCTTGAATTTTCAGGGCCATAGCAAACGGAAACTAATTTTACCCGTTTGTGGATGTGAGTTTGCAGCCTCTGTTAATAAGATAACAAGATATTTTTAAAACACTGGGTATCGCGAAATAGCGACATGAAACTGATTCCCGAATTAATGATTCTTCATGAGCTGGTTCTTTTTAGTAAATCAAAAGCATACAGCAGCAACAGTGAATTTGTGTTTTTTTTTTGCATGCATTAAATCTGGCCATAAAGTTCATAATAATAATTTAATGTGTAGGTCTATGTGTGTTAAAGCGCTAATGTAAGTTACATGTTATATAACCGATATAAGATATAGCCTATAAAGATAACAATTTCATTCCATTTGTTTCTTTTGTGCTGTGTGGGATACTATGCAGTTTTAAGATTTATGTTTTGATTGTCAACACAGACGGGGCTAGACTCTGTAAGGCTGCTTTTTCCAATTGCCTGTTGACGTGGACAATTCATATTTCATCCTCATCTCTGCACTAACCAGATAGACGTATTCTTTCCTTGCCTACAGGCCTTCTTTTTGTGTCAGCACTCATTCTCACAACCCCCCAATTACCCTACCGTAACCCCGTCTGTGGCCATATCTTCTACAACCCAGAAGCATTAATCATTCCATGAGGCCGATTCCTTTGTCTGTGGGTCCGCTTCAGATGCCAGTGTAAAGCCATACAGCCAACATGGACCCAATTCTAGGCCTTTTTCTTTTTTTTTGTCTGTAGTGAATGATTGTGAATCACTGGCTTGGTTGTGCCTTTGCGGCTGAGGCCTCTTATCCAGAACTGCAGCAATGTGCTTGGGTTCAAAAGCAGCTTGGAGGAGCTTGATAGAAACCAAAGCCATCTCTTATAGCTTATCGTTGAGAATTAAGCAGCAGATGGGGGATATTATCATATTACAAATCCATAATCATGGGATTAAATTATAAACCTTATAAATTGTGGGCATGCTTAGGTTTCAGGCTGGATCGAGCCTTGAGGTTTAACTCGAACTCGAAATGATTTTTCAAAGTCTGATTCACAAATAGCAAAGTCTGAGGAAATTGAATCAGGCATCTTTGGAGAGGGACAGTTTAAAACTGTCCAAGTCTTCCAGTCTCACAGGGCACACAGTGGGTTGGAAAGGTTTTGTCTGGTTATGATGATGTCTGGAGCAAAAAGAATTCAGAGTGTAAGCAGATCATCTGTGGAAACGATTTAGACTGGGTTTGAGTAGACACAATGTTTATTTGTTTACTGTAGTTTAATGAGCCTTGTTCCCGATCCCCAGTCAATAATGTTATGATTTTGCACTTGGTTATGCAAAGGGGCATTCAGACGGCATTAAATTGCCAACTCTCAAAGAAAATGAATGACTTCTGCTTGCTATGTTCTGCTTGCTATGCAGTTTAGCTTTATTGAACATGTTTACCCACTGAAAAAAAAAACTTTTATTCAGCAAGGATGCATTGAAATCATCAAAAATGATGGTAAAGATTAAAAAAAAAAATTCTATTTATTAAATATTATATAAAGATATTATAACTAAATGCTGTTCTTCTTGAACTTTCATTCATCAAAGAATCCTTAAAAAAATTAACAGTTTCCACAAAAATATTGAACAGCACAACTGTTTCAACTGTGATAATAATAAGAAATATTTCTAGAACACAATCAGCCTATTTGAATGATTTTTGAAGGATCGTTTGACACTGAAGTTGGAGTAATGGTTGCTGAAAATTTAGCTTTGTCATCACAGGAATAAACAGTTATTTAGATTAGGTTTTTCCTGTAATTTTGATAAAGTAAATGTAGCCTTGGTGAGCATAATAGACTTCTTTCAAAAGCACTAAAATGCTTATGTCTTTTTTCCACCTTTTTCCTGCCTTTTATTACCCCACGTGACTTGTGTTTCTGTCAGTGTGTAGTCAAGTGGCATTGGATAGCTGTGGTGAGTCTGAGCCAGAAACTTACTTTTGCCATTGAAAGCCTCAGACAAGGGGCACTTTCTCAGCCAAGGACAACTCCAGACCCAGTGCTGGGGGCTATCAGCCTCTGCCACCGCTGGCAGGACAAAGCATCGTTCACTCTATGTGCACAGCATACATGAGCCCATAGTGTTATGAGATACTAAATGTCTGTGCTTTTTTTTTCTGTAAAATGACTCTCAGGAGTTTGTGCGGTTGACATACCTTTGACTTATGTAAGGTCGGGTGTCTCTCTCTCTCTCTCTCTCTCTATTAAAGCGCAAGCAGCCACCTGGTATTGAAATATTAGTTTCCGGACAGTCCAACACTGTAACCCAGAAAGGTATGAACTGTTTTCCAATTGCTTTCAGAGAGTTTCTGTTTCTAATAATTCTTGGTTTACTGGATGTGTGTGTGTGTGTCTGTCTCTGTGTGTGTGTGTGTGTGTCTCTCTCTCTCTGTGTGTGTGTGTGTGTGTCTCTCTCTTTGTGTGTGTGTGTGTGTGTGTGTGTGTGTGTATGTGTGTGTTGTAGTTCTCACAACAGATGGCAAAGACTGCAAGTTTCCTTTTCGCTTTGGCGGGTTGATTTATCACCAGTGTATCTCTATGAACACTCACAAGGCCTGGTAAGTGCTAATAGTACACACACGTTCAATGTCGCTGTCCCTCAACGGTTATTTTTCAGTAATCGCAGAGAAATAACCCTCAAACTGCTGACCATCAAACCCAGTCTCAGGTCTCAAAGCCCAAAGCTGCAGTAAATCACAACCAGACTCACAAAGAATCTGCATGCGTAGAATGTGTTTGTTTATCTAAATAGTTTGATGTTTTCACGTACCGATAATAGCCCACTACTCTCAGATCCATGTGTAACTGCTCAACTAACCAATAAATCAGCAGAGCAAAGGCAATCAGTTTATAACCTCAGTCGTAGATCCGTAGACATTCTGAGGATCTGGTTTTGGGATGAGTTAGAATCTGGGTTTGGGGTAGCGAAAAACAAGTCAGATAAACCTAGGTTCTGACCAGCCCAAATCTGTCCAGCTAAACCCACATCAATTCAGATCCATTGTAAGCCAAGACAAGGGTCATTATAACTAAAACCAAAGAACATGTTTTGTTACTGGAAATAAAAGAAACAAAACTGGAATAAAATAAACTTATTTTATTTCAGCTAGTTCGAAAAAGGCAACATTTATTATTTCCATTTAGTTTAAATTGATGTACTAAAATAAGTCCGACTAAAACTGAAATAAAACTCAAATCTTTTGCTATTCAGGATCAGGTAATCCATCTTACTTTTGAACCAGTTTTTCAGAGCAACATTGGACTGGATCACTGATAATCTTTTTTCCCCCAGATTACCAAATCTGGATTAGCAGTGCTCTTAACTGGGCTACATATCAGCATATATGCTACTAGCTATATAAAGAAGAACAGGTCGATTTGTCAGCGCTGTTTCACAAACAGTACAAAGATTCCTTAACAACTTGTCATTTTCTTGTAAACGGTCAGACTCTCATCTAACCCACAACAGATCAATATAAACATACATGCAGTAAGGGATGCACAGTTTAGAAACTACTTTTGACTGGTCTATCTCTTTGTCATTGTAATTAATATACAGTTATAAATAACTTTTTGACACTATTTTTTATGATACTGACAGCTGTTTGGGGACACAATCTTATTTTTTTTCTACTATATGTGTGACCCAGGACCACAAAAGCAGTCATAAGGGTCAATTTTTCGAAATTGAGATGTATGCATCATCTGAAGGCTGAATAAATCAGCTTTCCATTGATGCATGGTTTGTTAGGATCGGACAATATTTGGTTGAGATACAACTATTTGAAAATCTGGAATCTGAGGGTGCAAAAAAAATCTAAATATTGAGAAAATCATCTTTAAAGTTGTTCAAATTAAGTTCTTAGCAATGCATATTACTAATCAAACATTAAGTTTTGATATATTTACGGTAGGAAATTTACAAGATATCTTCATGGAACATAATCTTTACTTAATATCCTAATGATTTTTGGCATAAAAGAGAAATGTATAATTTTGTCCCATACAATGTATTGTTGGCTATTGCTACAAATATACCCCAGCGACTTAACACTGCTTTTGTGCTGCAGCGTCACATATAATAGCTTACTTCTACTTTGTATACTTTAGAATGGTAACATTTGAAGTGCTAAATATAAATGTGTATATATACACAACATAATACAAATGTATTAGTTAACAGCTTTAAAGTTTTATTGCATTTTGGTATCAATCTTAAATCTACTCTTCTGATGGGATCCATGTAGCCTAATACAACACATACTAGATCAAAACAAGACTGAATCAGGTATATTACATTACATTTATTACATTACAATAAAAGAAAAGAAACGGCAAACTTTATTTCACCTTGTTGCCTAAATAAAAAAATAAAAAAAAGTCCTTACTAACCCAGAAATATCAAGCCAAAGTCAGAACCCAGCCCTGGTTCTGATGTAAGCCTAATCAAAGAGCTTGAGTAACCTTTACCCAGCCCAGACTTAACCCTTGACTCTACCACTACTCATTCGTCATCATCTGCGCAGCTCTTTAGGTTCCTCTGCTAGACATCAGCGAGTGGAGCAGATGACTACACACGTACCGGTTTCATAAACACTTCTAAACACTGAGAGCGAGTGAGTGGTATCAGGCAGAGGCGGTGCGTTATGAATGTCACATCACTGCAGCTCAACGAGTGTGTGCACATCTCCTTCACTGAGGATTCACTCCAGACATCTGGAGCAGGGTTTGCTCGTGGTTCTCAGTTTGTTTTCGTATTCTCCCAAACCCTTATGCTAGCATTTCTTTCTGTGGAATGCAAAAGAAGAATTCTGAAGAATCATCACGCAGCTCTCTTTCATTTATCACCTGTCAAGTTCCCCAAAAAAAGTCCATACCATTCGTGTGCAAATCATATGATGCTTTTTGTGAAGAACAGACTGAATTCTGTAAGTCGTTATTCACTGAGAATCTTCTCTTGCATTGAAAGCCATTGCAAGCGTGAAGCTGATTAGTCTGACTCTTGAACAGAATCAATTGAATCGTCTAGTGATTCATTCTCAGCTTCAACTTTGTTCGCTCTGCTTGATCACGCAACGCTTTGTTTGGCTTCAGAAGATCGGGAATATAGCAGACATACTGTATGTTGTATGGAGTATTATACCGTGCTTTCTATTTATTTTTTACCTTGACGGTGGTTCTGTTGTGAAAAATAAGTACACTTTTACATAAACTTAGAATATACTTAAAGGGATAGTTCACCCAAAAATGAAAATTCTGTCACTAATCACTCACCCTCATGTCGTTCCAAACCCATAAGACCTTCGTTCATCTTCGGAACACAGATTAAGATATTTTGATGAAATCCGAGAGCTCTCTGACCCTCCCATAGACAGCAAGGTAACTACCACGATCAAGGCTCAGAAACGTAGCAAGGAGATCGTTAAAATAATCCATGTGACATCAGTGGTTCAACCGTAATGTTATAAAGCTACGAGAATACTTTTTGTGCACAAAGAAAACAAAAATAACGAATTTATCACCCTATAGCACCATTTTTGAAGATTATCACGTACGCCTAATACGCCATATCACCTAACCCTAACCCTAACTCTTCAAAAAGAAGATCTTACATGTTTGGAACGACATGAGGGTGAGTAATTAATGACAGAATTTTCATTTTTGGGTGACCTTTCCCTTTAAGTGTAAACTGAATGTAATGTTTTAGACTCTTAATTGCATGCTAATTGACCGTTCGCAGGGAGCTTGATTGACAGGCGATCTAACCAATCAGAGCGCAGATATTATTTGCCGCCGTAAGGTAAAGGAATTGCTTTAAAGTACTTGTTTTGCGTCCGGCACTGTATGCATGGCTTGCGGCGCTGAAGTTAAAATACTGAGTGTGAAATTATAAAATACTGTTAAAATAATGTGTGCTCTTATCATTCTGTTGACAAAATCCTGTGAACTTCGCCCCGATCGGGAGCTATATATGCACATGTGTGCTCATCTGTATTCAATGCAGCTAATCGTGTCGTTTCATGTTATCTTCCCACTCATCAAACTATGACAAGTCCTTTATTGCACAAAGACGTTCATTGCGAAACTGTAAAATGATGAAACTATGGTGTCATGTGCTTTTTTAATCCATTTTCATAGGTTTCACGTTATATTGTCTGCTCGGAAAATATGTAAATGTGACGGTCAATTGCAAAATGTATAATAGTTTTAAATGCAATTAGCTGAACTTTAGAGTGTTTTTTTAATCCACTTAAGTGGGACTTAAGTACATCTTTATATGTAATTGCACAGTTACTTCTATATGTTTGAACTAAAATATACTTTAATGTCATTTTTATTAAACGTGTAGACTACAGCTTGTCATGTATTTAAAAAAAAAATTAATTCGCAATTTAGTACTTTTAAAATATATTAACTTTAAATGCAGTATTGCATAACATTACAGTTAAAATGGTAATCCAGTTCTTTACATGCGCTTTAGTATGTTAGTCAACACATCAGAATAAGTGTGCATCTTTAAAACACGACAACATATTATTGGAATAATGATTTAAAATGTACTTTAAATAAACGTTTAATTTGACATTGTTTTTTCATAGGTTTCACGTTATATTGTCGGCTCGGAAAATATGTAAATGTGACGGTCAATTGCAAAATGTATAATAGTTTTAAATGCAATTAGCTGAACTTTAGAGTGTTTTTTTAATCCACTTAAGTGGGACTTAAGTACATCTTTATGTGTAATTGCACAGTTACTTCTATATGGTTGAACTAAAATATACTTTAATGTCATTTTTATTAAACGTGTAGACTACAGCTTGTCATGTATTTAAAAAAAAAATTAATTCGCAATTTAGTACTTTTAAAATATATTAACTTTAAATGCAGTATTGCATAACATTACAGTTAAAATGGTAATCCAGTTCTTTACATGCGCTTTAGTATGTTAGTCAACACATCAGAATAAGTGTGCATCTTTAAAACACGACAACATATTATTGGAATAATGATTTAAAATGTACTTTAAAGAAACTTTTAATTTGACATTGTTACAAAGGTCACTGTTTAATTGCGTTTAGAAACAGTCATGAGTGTCTCTCTTTAAGTCACTTAAGAGACATTTTATTTCATTAATATTATATTATCTAGTACAGTTTAACAAAAACAAAACATAGCCTATTTGTAAGATCTGAAGTACACTACAAGAGCACATCAAATACAATTGCATTCTTACAAAAGCTTACAATGCAACACTTCTGTTTCATAAGCTGGTAAATAGTTTTGTGTTTCACTCATGGCAAGTGAACTGCTGTAACTTTGAGCTTTTATAGTTTTATAGTTTGTGTTTGTCAAGAATAAGGGAATTTCGTGCAATCAGTTCGCTTTGTTGTTTGTGACCCTGGTGTTTTCTCGGGTCTGGAGTGTTTCGGATGTGTGTCAGGCTCATTGTGTTTGGGGCTGGTCTTGTGTTATAGGTGCTCTCTCACACATAACTTCGACCGCGACCAGAAGTGGGGATTCTGCAGTTCACAAGCACGACTCTTTAATGGTAAGAAATTGTCCTTTCATCCTATTAAAACTATTAAGTCGGCATATGTTCTTCTGTAAAGTCAGAGCTTGCATTAGATATCTCGTCTCTAGTATTTGCTCTCGTTTTTTTTTTACCTTTCAGAGAAACCAGACAGTCATTATTTCCAATTAGATTCAAAATGTGTAGAATGTTTAATAAAATGAAGCACGGTAAATTCTAGATTTAAAACAAGCATGACATGTTATAGTTTAATGAACACAGTTGTTCATATGCATTAAATATAGTAATAAATATAAATATTTGCCAACAAATATCTCTAAATGCATTTTAATATACTAAAAATATACAAAAAATGCAGAGGCTTCCATAAACATTTTTGAGTGCTGATGCAAATGAATTGTTACATTAGAGTGATAATATATTTGAGTAAATAATATATAAAATAATATGAATCCAAAATAAAAGTTTTTGTTTACATAATATATGTGTGTACTATGTATATTTATTATGTATAAATACACACACATATTTACACACATGTAAATATATATTTTTAAATATGTTACATTTATATTTTAATATTTATAATATAAATTATATGAATATAAATATATACATGTAAATATTTTCGAAATATATACTGTATGTGTGTGTATTTATATAGACATAATAACTTTACACAGTACACACATATATACTATATATATATATATATAAACAAAAACTTTTATTTTGTATGCGATTAATCGCGATTAAATATTTGACAGCACACATTTTTATCAATGCATTTATATATTTATATCTAATTTTGTTTGTATTTTAATTTACATTTTATTTTTAGAAAGCTTTAGTAATCTTAGTACTTCAACTTAAACTCATTTTAATCGAAACTTAAATAACTTAAAACCTAAATCTAAAATAAAATATATTTAACAATGTTTGACCATTTTAACTTAACAGAAACAACACTGCATGGAAGTGAACTAAACAGTTTTAAACGTAACTAAACTTAAACAGTTTTAAAATTAAACTCAAAACCACTCTAACGGCTGCTAAAGAAACTTTGTATTCAAATCATTGTATTATTCACCTTACTGCTTCATTTTACATCGCCAGCAAGTCATTAAACGTATCATGACGGTGGTCAAGAGCACATTTTTCGCTCGTGGCAGGAAAAAGTGTGGGTGCTTTGTTTGTGAGACGCGCTCCACCAGACCTCCATGTTTATAACAGCAGATGCACAGAGTTTGTGCTCTGGTTCAAACACACTGCGTGTGTAGACGCTTACGAACAGCGGCGTCATGCTCTGGTTTTTTGAAAGGTCATTAGTGGCTTTCCTCTATGAGACTTCAGTGCAATTCAATGCACTCGAGCCAGAATGTGCTCTGCGAGTTTGAATGCTTCTGTACTGTATTTACACGCACTTTTAAATGTGGAAGTTCAGTCATCGGGGCTGGGAGTGATGTGGACTGCATTTGTTTATGATTGTAAAACAGATAGTGCCTCTGAACTCAGCTGCACGATGAATCAGCTCTCCAGTCATGATGATAAGCGAGTTTTGCTGTATTTATCTCCTCCTCTGCTCAGGGCTCCGCGTCGCGGGTCGAGTCTCTGTCAGCAGAACCCGTGTTTGAACGGCGGCGTTTGTGCGACGGCCGCTCATCTGAACTCGTTTGATTGTGTTTGTCTGGATGGATTCACTGGAGCTCTGTGTGAAAAGAGTGAGTCAAACACACACATACAGTGAAGGGGTCATATTTACATAATGATAAATACAATGCGATTATGATTATGCACTTGTAGTGTACTTCAAATCTTAAAAGTGTATTTTTAAAAATCTGTACTTGCAGATAATATACTATTAATGAAATAAAAGGCCACTTAAGTGACTTAAAGAGAGACACGCATGACTGTTTCGTAACACACTTAAGTGCTCTTTTAAAAATTGGAAATAATGTCAGATCAAAAGTTTGCATTTTAAATCATCATTATACCTTCTGTCGTGTTTTAAAGAAGTGCACTTATTTTGAAGTATTGACTAACATACGAAAGCACATGTATAGAACTTGATTATCATTTTATCTGTTGCACGTTATTCAATATCATATTTAATATATTTTAAAAGTACTACAGTCAATGTATTCTGAATGTTCTGAAATCTTATGTTATGTTCTAAATTCATAAGTTATTACACAATATAATATTTATAGTATTTAATAATAAATACAATTAAATATATTTAAATGTAAAAATATTTAAATTCTATTGAAACGTACATTCATGTTTCACTAGAAATGACATTAAAGTATATTTTAGGCTATAATAAATGTCAGTACATTCAGCAGTACTTTAAAAATATTTCAGAGACAGTAGAAGTAATTATGGAATTACATATACTGTAAAGATGTACTTGAGTCCTACTTAAGTGGGTCTAAAACACTAAAGTTCAGCTGATTTTATTTATTATCAATTTAACCTACTGCTGGGCAACGATTAGTTTTTGTGTACAGGTACATAATATATGTGTGTGTGCTGTGTATATTTATTGTGTATATGTAAATACACACACATGTATGTATATATTTAAGAAAAATATGTTATGTTTATATATTAAATGAATTATAAATATATACATGTAAATATTTTCACAAGATATACTGTATGTGTGTCTGTATATATACATAATAAATATACAAAGTACACAAGCATATATTATATAAACAAAAACTTTTATTTTGGATGCGATTAATCACGATTAATCGTTGACCAGCACTAATTTAAACTATAATACATTTTCATCTAATTGCAATTAACATGCAATTAAGTGTCCAAAAATGTCTGTCTGTCTCTCTCTCTCTCGGTGCATGCTGGGAGTGTTTGGGGTGCGTGTGAGGGTGCTTACGGGGAGAGAACGAGTGATTTGGGTGTTTTTTCAGCCTATATATCTACGTATATCTGCTTATTTATTTATTTTTTAGTTTTTCTTATCATTTGAAGGATTTTTTTCTTTCAAAAATAACATTAGATTTTTTTGTGAGTGGTTTGGAATTTTTTCAGGCGGCATTGGGATGGCGTCTACCCCCGCGGGGGTGGCCTCACCTGTGTCGCTCCGCCATGGAGTCAGGTGTGCAGCGGTGCAGGGAGTCACTGTTATCTCTCTCTCTCTCTCTCTATCTATCTATGTCTCTCTCTCTCTCTCTATCTCTCTATCTCTCTATGTCTATGTCTATCTCTCTCTATCTTTTTTATTCTGAAATAATGAATTATAGTTCCATCAAAGTTATTTTTTGGTTAGTAATAGGAATGATAATAGCTTAATTAACGATAGTAGTGTTGGATCTATGTATCTTCATTTTTCTAGCACAGAATCACACGTTGGTCTCCATTCATGCGTCGCTCTCTTTTATGTTTTAAAATCTCTCATCTTTAACGCTATCACATGTCCTGTGATCCGTGAAGGTTTCGTGTCTTTGTTGTCTGTCATCTGATATCGGTCGAGTTCTGATGGTTGGGAGAGCCGGGAGGGTGTGTTCTGATGCTCGGGTTCGCTTCTGTGGTTTGTTTTGTAGAGAAGTGCTACGAGCGTGCTCGTTACACGAGTAAATCAACAACTGACACCTGATCACCTGTGGCCTGTAGCACGAAGCGAGAAGGACAAACTCTGAGTTTCAGGGTAGGTTTAGAGTTGTTAAAACCAAACTAATCAAACCTAGTTTCGTTCAGGATCAGCGGGCTCACAAAGCTCGATATAAACGTGCTCTGTCAACTCAGGGTTGATCCAGAGTTTGTGATTAACTGATTAACTGATTCACTTCTCGCGAGAGTCAGCGCAATTCACTTCTCTGTTAAAAATAAAGAGATGTCGTTATTAAAAATATAATTCATTTAAATGCATTTACAAGGCAGGAATAAACACTGCTGCTGCAGCAAACGTTTGAGAAGGCAGCAGAAAGAAAATATCGGACTATGCAAAAGAATAAGCTGAATTTAAGTTTATATAGTTTCACACAGAGCTCAAAAGAAAATACAGAACGTTTAGTAATTTTAAAAGCTTTATATATTGAAACTTATTTATAGGCATTGTATATATTTAAATTAATTCAAATGCAAATTTAATATTAATTGCCAGCTCATATAATATATTTTTAAATATTTTATATTATTATAATTCATATGATATGAGTATAATAAATGATTAGCAGCAAAAGACAATTTTGTCTCTGAAATTCTTCTGCTCTAAACTGCTTTAATTTGGAGCGAGAGATAAGGGGGAGTGGCTTCATTGCATCTGATATTTGTGACTTTGCTCACAGCTGATTGGTCCAGTTTGGGTTTGTGATCTAACCCAGAATAAAACCTGCTCCGGATCTGGGTAGCTGTGTAGCGTAAGTTACCATTGTGACGAAACCCACTCAAAACCAACCCACCTTATTGAGCCTAAAAACTCAGAGTTTGCTCAAACTAAACGTGAACTTACCTGGGTAAAAACCGAAACCGGCTTCATGCTACAGGCCACAGCAGCTACTGCTGTATTCCTGCTGAACATTCTTCTCTCTGTGTGTGTGTGTGTGTGTGTTTAGCATGTTCGAGGAATTGCTGTGAAAATTATGGAGTTTGTAGGATGATTGAAGCCACTGGGGAAGAGGTGTGTGGATGTACATCTGGATATACTGGACAATACTGTGACATCAGTGAGTACATACACACACACACACACACACACACACGCACACACAAACGCACATGCACGCACACACAAACACACTCACACACACACACACACACACACATATGTCTGGTCAGCTATCCTTATGGGGACTCTCCATAGGCGTAATGGTTTTTATACTGTACAGACCGTATATTCTATTGCCCTACACCAACCCTACCCCTAAACCTACCCCTCACAGGAGACTTTCTGCATTTTTTTGATTTTTTAGATTTTCAAAAAACTGTACCCTGTGGGGACCACAATTTAGGTCTCCACCGGGACACGAGTCCCCATGAGTCTGTGTGTAGTCAGGTTTAAGTCCCCACCAGGATATATAAACCAGTACACACACACACACACACACACACACACACTCTCACACACACACTCACTCACACACT
>NW_015506243.1:130885-133469 GCF_001515645.1 Sinocyclocheilus grahami | reverse complement strand
TGTGTGTGTGTGTGTGTGTGTGTGTGTGTGTGTGTGTGTGTGTGGTGAGCGCGGATTCCGTGTGGGATTTCCCCAAGCAGAAAACGCACTCACGATGGCCGTCATCGGCGTGCAAGGGGGCCCTGCACGTACCGCAGTAACGGCGCGGCATTTGTAACAACGCCGAGAAATTTGCTCTTTAGAAATTTGCTCTTCTATCTCGCCGGATGGCGGCAGGGGACCCGGACTGCTGCTGCTCGTGCTGAAGGCGGCGAAGGCGCTGGATCAGCCGGGCAGAGTCGTTCCGCTGCAAGGCGTGTCAACGGCGAGCAGGCTCTTCAGTCAGTGGAGATGCGAAGAACGTCGTCGTCGCTGAAGGATGAAGAAATCTGAATCCTATAGCGAAGCAGCCGCTTATATAGCCAGATGACTCCGCCCATTCTGGCGGGCTTTGGCAGGCTTCGCTGCCATAGGTTTGTTTTTAAAACACTGCACGAACCAATGGCCGTGCAGTTTCACTGCGTGATTGAAAAAGGCTTCAGTTCTGGAGAAAAAATGACTTTTTCCCATAGCGTCTAGCAGACGCAGTACGAGTGCAGTATCGAAAGGGAAACTCATATTTCCGCTCAGATTCAGACAGGAATCATGTGTTTGTGCTGCTTTTCTGCTGTTTGAGGGAGAATGCAGGACTTCACATTACAAAGCAAAAATGCTCTGAAATGCACATCTTTTTTGAGAAAGCGTGACTTTCTCTAGCAAAACAGACATCAGTCAGAAACATGTACCGGATTGAACTGAGCAGATCTGCTGTTTAATATCAGTATTATGTGTGACTGTGATCTTGTGCTGTCTGAGATGTTTCCTTGATTTGGCAGGAATCCTGATCAAGATAAGCTGCCGTGGTGTTACACGATGACGGAGCGAGCCGTTTTCGTGGGAGTACTGCGCCATCAAGCCCTGCTCCAAACCAGATCCTGAGCTTCTCATGACTCACAACAGCAGTAAACAAGAAACAAAGATAACCTTTCCTAAAAACTTCTCTAGAAATCCCACGGACTTTCTCAGGTGTGGGAAGGGAAAATCTCACCCAGCGTCGCCTGAAGCGCTAGATTTAGATAGTTATTTTATTAACGGTGTTCAGAGACGCTCATGATCCGCGACAGGCGTGTTCAAGCAGGCTGTTCTCACCGTCACTCTTTATACATCTAGTGTACATAAACATAAAATTTATATATTTCATTCAACAAACTTGCATTGAATTGATCAAGAGCGACAATAAAGACATTTATAACGTTGCAGAAGATTTCAGTTTCAAATAAATGCTGTTCTTTTGAACTTTCCATTGATCTGTGAATCCTGAAAAATAACACGAATCACAGTTTCCACAAAAATATGAACTGTGTTCAACATTGATAATAATCAGAAATGTTTCTTGAGCACCAAATCAGCATATTATACTGATTTGTGGAGAGAAGACTGGATTAATGATGCTGAAAATTCAATTTACAAATTACATTTGACTACATATTCACATAGAATAATATTTGTAATAATATTTCACAATTTTTGCTGCATTTTTTATCAAATAAATGCAATCAGCGTCTTTTAACTCTAGTGTTAGCAATAACAAATACTAAAGCACAGGAGTTTATTTTTTTATTTACTTTTTATTTTACACATTTATTTATTTATTTACTTACCCCTCTGAGGTTGTTATTGCAGGTTTATTTAGTTATTGCATACAGCTAAAACAACTACTATACGTTTTGTCCATTTGTTTTAAGCGATAGAATATTCAGTATCCTACAGTCAGGTGTATTCAGATTATTTTCATTAAACACAGTCTCTGTTGTTTCTGTCAGCGGGCCACAGAGGTCCCATCATCGCCGTGGCCCCGGGGCCCTCCCTCAGTTCTTCCAGGACCACGGCGTGTGGGAAGAGGCAGGAGAAGCGGATCAGTCGGGGTCGAATCCTGGGCGGGACGTCTGCATTGCCCGGCGCTCACCCCTGGATGGCAGCGCTGTACATCGCAGACGAGTTTTGTGCAGGAGCGCTGGTCTCCTCCTGCTGGATCGTGTCGGCCGCTCACTGCTTCCTGCGCAAGTATGTGTCTGTGTGTGCACTTCATGCATTTCTATAGAGTTACAGCTTCAGTCTAACTCCATACACACTCTCTCTCTCTCAGTCCACTAAAGTCACAGATTCGGGTCATTCTCGGCCAGCACTCCTTTAACGACACCGGTCCCAACACCAGGACCTTTGCTGTTCAGGATTATATTTTAAACCCGCGTTACACACAGTTTGAGCCGACCTTAAACGATATCGGTGAGTTTGGACTCTAAATACAGAAACTTTACCATCATTATTCACTTACAAACTTTCATATCTGTGCGTGTGTGTTTACAGCTAGTGCGTTAAACTAAAAACAGGGCTTTTCTATTATACATATATAATGTTTATGCATACACAAAAAAATTTTTTTTGTCCTTTTTATTAGTTTTTGTTTTCTAATGTCAATATAGTATTTATTTATATTATCAATTCGTTTTAGTTTATTTACTTTTAGTTATCTTAGTACTTAAACTGAATGAGAATCTTTTTTTTT
>NW_015506243.1:122017-130600 GCF_001515645.1 Sinocyclocheilus grahami | reverse complement strand
CACACACACACACACACACACTCACACACACACACACACACACACACACACACGCGCACACACACACAAACAAACAAACACACACACACACATACACACACAAGCAGGGCCTGAAAGTATTTTTAATCTTTCATCTTTTAAATGAAAATCTATACCTTTCAGAAACTGATAATTACCTCCCTCATATTATATGAGTTTTTGTATCCCCCATTCATTTTATAAGAGGTTTGCATTTTTCTATATAATTATTTCAAATAGTTCAATATTTGTAAGTATAGTTCAAATATTGTTAAAAATTCAAATAGCTTGTACTCATTTAAAAATGTATATTTTCTTTAACTAAATAAAGAAAGAAAGAAAGCCTCATAATCTCTCCCTGTGTGTGTGTGTGTGTGTGTGTGTGTGTGTGTGTGTGTGTGTGTGGTGAGCGCGGATTCCGTGTGGGATTTCCCCAAGCAGAAAACGCACTCACGATGGCCGTCATCGGCGTGCAAGGGGGCCCTGCACGTACCGCAGTAACGGCGCGGCATTTGTAACAACGCCGAGAAATTTGCTCTTTAGAAATTTGCTCTTCTATCTCGCCGGATGGCGGCAGGGGACCCGGACTGCTGCTGCTCGTGCTGAAGGCGGCGAAGGCGCTGGATCAGCCGGGCAGAGTCGTTCCGCTGCAAGGCGTGTCAACGGCGAGCAGGCTCTTCAGTCAGTGGAGATGCGAAGAACGTCGTCGTCGCTGAAGGATGAAGAAATCTGAATCCTATAGCGAAGCAGCCGCTTATATAGCCAGATGACTCCGCCCATTCTGGCGGGCTTTGGCAGGCTTCGCTGCCATAGGTTTGTTTTTAAAACACTGCACGAACCAATGGCCGTGCAGTTTCACTGCGTGATTGAAAAAGGCTTCAGTTCTGGAGAAAAAATGACTTTTTCCCATAGCGTCTAGCAGACGCAGTACGAGTGCAGTATCGAAAGGGAAACTCATATTTCCGCTCAGATTCAGACAGGAATCATGTGTTTGTGCTGCTTTTCTGCTGTTTGAGGGAGAATGCAGGACTTCACATTACAAAGCAAAAATGCTCTGAAATGCACATCTTTTTTGAGAAAGCGTGACTTTCTCTAGCAAAACAGACATCAGTCAGAAACATGTACCGGATTGAACTGAGCAGATCTGCTGTTTAATATCAGTATTATGTGTGACTGTGATCTTGTGCTGTCTGAGATGTTTCCTTGATTTGGCAGGAATCCTGATCAAGATAAGCTGCCGTGGTGTTACACGATGACGGAGCGAGCCGTTTTCGTGGGAGTACTGCGCCATCAAGCCCTGCTCCAAACCAGATCCTGAGCTTCTCATGACTCACAACAGCAGTAAACAAGAAACAAAGATAACCTTTCCTAAAAACTTCTCTAGAAATCCCACGGACTTTCTCAGGTGTGGGAAGGGAAAATCTCACCCAGCGTCGCCTGAAGCGCTAGATTTAGATAGTTATTTTATTAACGGTGTTCAGAGACGCTCATGATCCGCGACAGGCGTGTTCAAGCAGGCTGTTCTCACCGTCACTCTTTATACATCTAGTGTACATAAACGTAAAATTTATATATTTCATTCAACAAACTTGCATTGAATTGATCAAGAGCGACAATAAAGACATTTATAACGTTGCAGAAGATTTCAGTTTCAAATAAATGCTGTTCTTTTGAACTTTCCATTGATCTGTGAATCCTGAAAAATAACACGAATCACAGTTTCCACAAAAATATGAACTGTGTTCAACATTGATAATAATCAGAAATGTTTCTTGAGCACCAAATCAGCATATTAGAATGATTTGTGGAGAGAAGACTGGATTAATGATGCTGAAAATTCAATTTACAAATTACATTTGACTACATATTCACATAGAATAATATTTGTAATAATATTTCACAATTTTTGCTGCATTTTTTATCAAATAAATGCAATCAGCGTCTTTTAACTCTAGTGTTAGCAATAACAAATACTAAAGCACAGGAGTTTATTTTTTTATTTACTTTTTATTTTACACATTTATTTATTTATTTACTTACCCCTCTGAGGTTGTTATTGCAGGTTTATTTAGTTATTGCATACAGCTAAAACAACTACTATACGTTTTGTCCATTTGTTTTAAGCGATAGAATATTCAGTATCCTACAGTCAGGTGTATTCAGATTATTTTCATTAAACACAGTCTCTGTTGTTTCTGTCAGCGGGCCACAGAGGTCCCATCATCGCCGTGGCCCCGGGGCCCTCCCTCAGTTCTTCCAGGACCACGGCGTGTGGGAAGAGGCAGGAGAAGCGGATCAGTCGGGGTCGAATCCTGGGCGGGACGTCTGCATTGCCCGGCGCTCACCCCTGGATGGCAGCGCTGTACATCGCAGACGAGTTTTGTGCAGGAGCGCTGGTCTCCTCCTGCTGGATCGTGTCGGCCGCTCACTGCTTCCTGCGCAAGTATGTGTCTGTGTGTGCACTTCATGCATTTCTATAGAGTTACAGCTTCAGTCTAACTCCATACACACTCTCTCTCTCTCAGTCCACTAAAGTCACAGATTCGGGTCATTCTCGGCCAGCACTCCTTTAACGACACCGGTCCCAACACCAGGACCTTTGCTGTTCAGGATTATATTTTAAACCCGCGTTACACACAGTTTGAGCCGACCTTAAACGATATCGGTGAGTTTGGACTCTAAATACAGAAACTTTACCATCATTATTCACTTACAAACTTTCATATCTGTGCGTGTGTGTTTACAGCTAGTGCGTTAAACTAAAAACAGGGCTTTTCTATTATACATATATAATGTTTATGCATACACAAAAAAAATTTTTTTGTCCTTTTTATTAGTTTTTGTTTTCTAATGTCAATATAGTATTTATTTATATTATCAATTCGTTTTAGTTTATTTACTTTTAGTTATCTTAGTACTTAAACTGAATGAGAATCTTTTTTTTTTATATATTTTATTTTGAGTTAACCTTTACAGTTTTAGTTATATATATATATATATATAATTATTTATTTATTTATTATTATTTATATACATTTATTTACAATATTTATTTACAAATTACTGTCAATTAATTTTAAAGTTGATGTTATGTTTAATGCTAGTAAATTGCAACACGACACTTATTCACCTTTTAAACATACTTTTAGTAACAGGGTTGCAAATATATATATATATATATATATATATATAAAACAAGAAATAAAAAAGCTAAACAGCTCATATTACATTTTGTTTCAATGAACATTCATTGGTCTTCATTCTTATTACTGTAAATTGTTTCAGGAGTTTCAGACCCTGTTTTGTACTTTATTCGTTAAAAGTCCCATGTGTGTTCAGATGTGGGTGTCTGCAACATGGACGAGTAAACAAAGACAACACATGTGAAAATGTGCTTTTCAAGCTTCTCAGGAAATGTATGTAAAACTCACACACACACAGAGACACACACACACACACACACACACACAGTGTGTATCAGACATGCTTCAACATGCTGAGCACCACTATTGTTCTCCAAAAGCACATCAATTAAACTCAGTTTCTGTATTTTGCAATAGATAACAACAGAGAGTGTCTCTCACCTGTGCTAAGCATTGCTATGGGGCGAGTAAGCATGTGTGTGTGTGTGTGTGATAATCTTGTGTGTAATAGCAGCTTTAGTGAAGCTGAAGAAGGTTGACGGACGCTGCGCTCTGAAGACGGCCTTCATCAGGCCCATCTGTCTGCCGGGGAAACACATGACGTTCCCCGATCACTCCTGCTGTAAGATCTCAGGCTGGGGTCACATGCACGAGAGTGAGCTCACCGTCACTAACTCTGCACCAGTGCTGCTTTACTATCACTGAGATACTCTTACAGCTTTTACCAGTGCTTGAAGTGTACCAAGGGTCCAGTAAGAGAATGCATTCAAACAGTAAGTGTGAGTGTTTTATGCTGGATGCTGGCTGAAGGTGTTTTAGATCACGCCGTTGTCAGTGGTTTAGTAATTCTGCATGGATCAGTCAGGTCAAGGTAGCTCGTTTAATGGTCTTTTGGTGTCTCCCTGTGGTCCTGTTTGGTATCGCAGCTTGACTTGTGCAAAAGTTTTATTAAAAGTGCTGCAAACTGCAACTGTAAATGTTTTTTGTGAAGCTGCTTTGCAACGATGTGTATCATGAAAAGCGCTATACAAATAAACGTGAACTGAATTGCAAACATTTATTTATTTATCGTGACACTATATGCATTCATTGCGAATTGTGAAAATAAAAAAGTACTTTTTTAGTACTTTAGTTTGTATTTATTTATTTTTGGGTGGGTGAATTATCCACTTCAAGCACTGGTTTTTACTCATATTTTGAGTAAAATATGTATTTTACTCAAAGTTACTCAAAATAGTATTTCTATTTTTTGTTCTATTTTCATTTGAATTTTACTTGATTTTAGTGATTTTGTTGTTTGTCATTTTATTAGTCATGTTTTTAAATGTCTATATGGTTTTTATTTTCTATTTCAGTTTTAGTTCTAGTTATTTCAGTACAAGTTAAACTAGATAAGTAAAGATCGTAAACAAACTTTTATGTTGGCTTGACAAAGCCTTGTTTGAAAGTTGTAATATCTTTGAAAAGCTTGAAGTTTGAAGATTTGATCTACTGCATTGCTAAAATTTTATGCAAGTTGCTAACATGTTTTAGCATGTTGATAGCATGTTTTAGCATTTTGCTAGCATGATTTAGCACATTACTAACATGATTTAGCATGTTGTCCTTGTCATGTCGTTCCAAACCCATAAGACCTTCGTTCATCTTCAGAACACAAATGAAGATATTTTTGATGAAATCCAAGAGTTCTCTGACCCTCTCATAGACAGCAATGATCCTAACACAATCAAGATCCAGAAGCGTTGCAAGGACATCGGTAAAATAATCCATGTGATAATCCACGTGGTTCACCCGTAATTTTACGAAGCTACGATAATACTTTTTGTGCGCAAAAGAAAAAATAAATAACGACTTTATTCAACAATTCGTCTCCTCCGCGTCACCATATAGCGACATTTTGGAGAATATCCACTGAATGTAAACAGCGTATGCAGTTCTGTGTCAGCTGCATCACGCGTATACGTGGTGTACGTTCAGATCAAAGCGCAAACAATGTAGACAATATTAGTCTATATTATATATTGTATTTTTGCTATTTTGTACATTGTCTATTTTGCATATTTGTATATTATTCTTTTTATTATCTGTGTCCTGTCTTGTCACTGTCATTATGTTGCACTGTGGAGCTTCTGTCACTAAAACAAATTCCTTGTATGTGTAAACATTCCTGGCAATAAAGCTCATTCTGATTCTGATTCAACGTATCCGCGTGGCGCTGCTGACACAGAATAGCATAAGCTGTTTGCGTTCAGTGCATATTCTCCAAAATGTCGCCAGGGTGACGCAGAGGAGACGAATCGTATTCTAAGTATTCTCGTAGATTCGTAAAATTACGGTTGAAACACTGATGTCACATTAACTATTTTACCAAAATCCTTACTAAGTTTCTGGACCTTGATCGTGGTAATTACATTGCTGTCTATGGGAGGGTCAGAGAGCTCTCGGATTTCATCAAAAACATCTTAATTTGTGTTCCGAAGATGAACGAAGGTCTAACAGGTTTGGAACGACACGAGGGTGAGTAATTCATGAGAGAATTTTCATTTTTGGGTGAACTTATCCTTTAAAAGAATTTCAGTATATTGGCTCTGTCAAGCCAACATGACTAAATGAAGATCAGAAATGAATCCACAATGGTGAAGCAGAGCTGTTATGTAGTAATGCACACCTCAGTGTGACGCGTGACGTGTGTGTGTGTGTGTGTGTGTGTGTGTGTGTGTGTGTGTGGGAATGTGACGTGTGTGAATGTGACGTGTGTGTGTGTGTGTTTTAGAGGCGAACTCGTACTCTCGCCTGATGGAGGGAGTGGTGAAGATCATCCCGTTCGATCAATGCTCGTCTCCAGACGTCTACGGGTCAGAGGTCAGGTCGGGGATGCTGTGTGCGGGAAGTGAGTCCTGTGTGGATGCCTTTCAGGTCAGACGCCAAAACAACACCTTTTGTCATGTTATTTTTATTACGTTTATTGGATTGCAGATTTGGATTGTATATGACATACGACTAATAATTTTAGACTAATATTCCTATTTTTAGCATAAATTAAAAAACATATGAATAGGAATATCAAATATTCTGTAATACATTTTAATAAATAGTTACGTATATATATATATAAACACACAACAGTTCTTTCTGGTCCTCGAATCTGATTGGCTGATAAGAATGTTGACATTAGAGTCCAACAGAACTCCAACAGCCGTTTCACCGTTTGTATCACTCCGCTTGCTGAAGTTGCCGTATTTCTCAAAGTGAGTGTCATGGCTGCAGATTGTTAATAAAGATAACGTCTATTTGAACATTTGCTTTGATGTTTTCGGAGATGTGAGCTCCAGGACGTCAGCGGCCGTTCTGCGCTCATGAACCCGCGGAGAGAGCGCCTCACCTCAGCCAGATCTTCTGGAATTTACCCGGAAATCATTTTGTTTCAAAGCAATGAAAAAACAGGTCTAATTATTTTACTTTTTATTTTAGAGTAATATTAATTTACTTAATATATAATATGGAATAATAATAATATGGAATGTCTTTATCAAGAAATACTGTAATATCACTATTACTGCAGTAATAATAATAATGATAATATATAATGTAATTCTTATTGTTTTAGATTAATATTAATATAATTAGTATTAATATATGCATTCATATAGAATTTTCTATATCAGTAAATGCTCTTATACCTATATGGAAGCATGTTTCCGCCACTGAATAAAACATGAATAAAAGGTAATTTCGAAATAAAATTCGGACTTTTTTCTTTCTCAAAATTATGAGTTTATATTCTGTAATTCTGACTTTAGAACTCGCAGTTGATAGTTTATATCTTGCAATTCTGAGAAGAAGAAAAAATTCAGAATTGTGAAATAAAAAGTCGCAGTTTATTTTTATTCCGTGGCGGAAACAGGCTTCCATACACATCAGTATTAGTTTAAAATAACTGAATTGTCTGTACTGACAGATTGTTTGATGTGTGTGTGTCTGATGTGTTCAGGGCGACTCGGGCGGTCCGTTAGCGTGCGACTGCGACGGCGGGAGTTTCCTCTACGGAATCATCAGCTGGGGAGACGGATGCGGACGCTCGGGAAAACCCGGCGTTTACACCCTCGTGCCCAAATATTCAGACTGGATCAACAGCGTCATCAAAAAATCCAGAAAAACATCCCAAAAAACATCAGTGAATAGAACAACCATAAACATTTGTATCGGGCGTCAATACCAAAAATGAAACAACTGTGACTTTACTATTAATGTATTCATGAAGGCTTTCCATTCCAGTGTTACTGCGTCATACTGATGCACGTGTGTTTTACTGCGAGCCTATTGTATTTATATTAACAAGCAATATGGTGACATGTACACTGGAATGGAAAGGGTTATGTAAAGTTATTATTATTATTAGCATTATTATGTTTTTTGCGTATCGATAAATTTTGATTGCTGTGAAATAAATGTCTTTAATCTGCATTGAAACACTAAAAAGAGAGTTTTTTACAGTGTTTGAGTGAATCTGGTGTTGGAAAGGTCATGCTTTGCACACAAACCCTTGAAAGCGAACAGACAGATGCAACAGTTTGCTGTTAAATCATAGTTTAGCAGCATCATTTGAACAGTAAATTATTCCACTATAATAAACATTAATTAAGTGCATTCCTTTGACTTTCATTCAAACATGTCTCTGTGTTGAATTTCTTTTCTGACATTGGAATGGCCAAGTAATGCATAATGAATATGTATTAATATTTATATCATATTTCAACACAAAATTTAAATATATGACATTATATGTCACATATTATTATTTTTCATTATTTTGATCGTTTTCATAGCATTTCCTCACAGTTTGTATTACTTAAATGGTAATAAATGTTCGAGTTTGCTTGTAGTTCAGTCGTTGAATTATTATGAATGATTATTTCTATTGGATTGTCATAACTGCAATATAGTAATGAGAATGATCCTGTTCAGTTTTTTTTCACGTTGTATAGTATTTATAGGTAATTAATTTTCAATGGACTTTCGACAGTACAAATTTGTTTTAAAAAAGAACACAAAGTAGAAAGTGTTCCATCATTAATGTTTTGTTTTGATAATGAAACCACATGTTATCATTACAATAATGTTATAAACTATTATTAGACCTAAAGCCGATTTACTTTAAAGCTTTATTTTCTTTAACTTTTTTTCCCCCCACTTTGGGTGAATTTTTGTTTGTGTGTGTGTTTGTTTGTGATATGCACCCTTGTATTGCTTAGAAATGTTTGCACAATTATAATAGGGACACTATTTGTACCTGATCTGATTATTATAAATTAAATTACCTTTTAGGTGTAGTAATGTAATTAGGTTGCTTAAGTAATATTACATTCAGATAGGCCTATTTATTTATAGCTAGAGAGAGAGAGAGAGAGAGAGAGAGAGAGAG
>NW_015506243.1:120233-121857 GCF_001515645.1 Sinocyclocheilus grahami | reverse complement strand
TGTGTGTGTGTGTGTGTGTCTCTGTGTGTGTGTGTGTGTGTGTGTGTGTCTCTCTGTGTGTGTGTGTGTCTCTGTGTGTGAGTGAGTGTGTTTAAATATCCGATTTAAATCGCCTCTCCTCATAAGGGGCCACCCATGCGTGTAAGGGTTAATTATGTTTGACCCACTGACCTCTGACCTCTGACTGACCTCTGACATATGCTGTGCGCGTGCTGGAGGCAGCGGGGGCGCGCGCAGCTGTCACGAGGAGAAGATGAGCGACACCGTGATCGCGGAGGGAGCCGTGCAACTCAGAGACGGAAGAAAAGTAGGTTACCGCCTGTGTGTGTGTGTTTGAGAGTTTGCGAGAGAACGCGTGTAAAGCTGTGCTCGGTGTCTGTGTGTGCAGTGGAGGAGCCGCTGGTTGGTTCTGCGCAAACCCTCGCCGGTCGCAGGTCAGTTCAGCACAGCACCAACAACACAATCACACATCTGCAGCATACACATGTACAGCTCAGGAGAGAAACAACATGCTAATAGAAGAAGCAGTACGTTCTACTAATTTACCAATACGAGTTTTACTAGATTTAACAGTAACTTCCTACAGTAAAATATTTCTGTTCTACACAAATTCAAGTCAAATATATATTTAGACGCTATTATAGATGTAAAATAATGTCTGCATTGTGTGATGATAGTGTAAACAAGAAAAAAAAGCATTGTGATTGATTGACAGTGTCCCTTTGGCTGGAAACATTATAATCTGTAAGTGTGACAGCTGTACTTGAGTCCTAAGTCTGAACTTAAAGGGATAGTTCACCCCGAAATAGCATTTTATCATCATTTACTCACCGTCGAGTTGTTCCAAACCTGTGTGAGTTTCTTTCTTCTGTTGAGCACAAAAGAAGATATTCTGAAGAACGCTGATAACCAGACAGTTGACGGTAGCCATTGACTTCCATAGGGGGAAAAACTACTGTAGACGTCAACTGTTTGGTAACATTCTTCAAAATATCTTCTTTCATAACTCATGACAGATTTTTCATTTTTGGGTGAACTATTCCAGTAATTTATGATTTACACCAGAGTTCCGAAACTCAAACTAAAATAATTTTACATTAGCAACATAAGTAAAAGTGACAAGGACAATAGCAGCAGCAGAATGTAAAGTGTAATGTTACTGCGCTGGCAGCCTGAGTGCATACTGAGAACGTTACATCTGTGAAAATACTAGAGTTTTTGTAAAAACAGACAGACAGTCGTTATGATGCTGCGTCATAGACATTTCTTCTTCACTCTGAGGTCGTTGTGTACCGTTGTTAGTTGTAATTTAAGTGTAATAAAATAGATTTAGGAAATATAACCATGATCGTAGTAGCCTGTAAAATAGTGTAAGTATTATATAATAAATAGAACAGCATTCCAGCGAACAAGCAACATTCTCTGAACTTTCTGGCAAGGTTCGCTCAAAGTTATCTGGTATTGAGTGTGTGAGTGTGAGTGTGTGTCTGTGTGTCTCTGTGTGTGTCTGTGTCTGTGTGTGAGTGTGTGTGTGTGTCTCTCTGTGTGAGTGTGTCTGTGAGTGTGTGTGTGTGTGAGTGTGTGTCTGTGTCTGTGTGTGAGTGTGTCTGTGTGTGTGTGTCTC
>NW_015506243.1:105298-118156 GCF_001515645.1 Sinocyclocheilus grahami | reverse complement strand
TGTGTCTGTGTGAGTGTGTCTGTGAGTGTGTGTGTGTGTGAGTGTGTGTCTGTGTCTGTGTGTGAGTGTGTCTGTGTGTGTGTGTCTCTCTGTGTGAGTGTGTGAGTGTGTGTGTGAGAGTGTGAGTGTGTGTGTGAGAGTGTGAGTGTGTGTGTGTGTGTGAGTGTGTGTGTGTGAGAGTGTGTGAGTCTGTGTCTGTGTCTGTGTGAGTGTGTGTGTGTGTGTGTGTGTGTGACGTACCAAAGGTTGTTTTGTTTGTTGGTTTGTTTGCCTTTCGTAGTAGCAGTAATCACGTTTGACCTACCTTCATCTCTGAGAGGATGTAGAACTTGTTTTTTGGACAGTTATCTCTATATTGATGTATCTACATTTAAATATGGTTACAGTAGTGTGTAGTAG
Source organism: Sinocyclocheilus grahami (assembly GCF_001515645.1). Lineage (NCBI taxonomy): Eukaryota > Metazoa > Chordata > Actinopteri > Cypriniformes > Cyprinidae > Sinocyclocheilus > Sinocyclocheilus grahami. Next base: position 117,757 of record NW_015506243.1, on the reverse strand, counting down.
AGCTGCAAAACTATATTGTGGTAGTATGGTACAATGGCATCTGATACAGTATCATTCAAAGGTCACCGAGGCTGCATTTATTTGATCAAAAATACAGTAAAAATTGTGAAATATTATTACACTTTAAAATAACTGTTTTCGATGTGAATATTTGTTAAAGTGTAATTTATTTCTGTGATCAAAGCTGGGTTTTCAGCATCATTCCTCCAGTCTTCAGTGTCATAAAAAATTTAAGTCATTCATTGTAATCAAACTCAAATGTGTCCCTGGAGCACAAAAGCAGTGTTAAGTCGCTGGGGGATATTTGTAGCAATAGCCAACAATACATTGTATGGGTCACAATTATACATTTCTCTTTTATGCCAAAAATCATTAGGATATTAAGTAAAGATCATGTTCCATGAAGACATTTGCTACCGTACATATATTGAAACATAATTTTTAATTAGTAATATGCATTGCTAAGTACTTAATTTGAACAAATATAAAGGAGATTTTCTCAATATTTACATTTTTTTGCACCCTCAGATTCCAGATTTTCAAATATTGTCCTATCCTAACAAACCATACATCAATGGAAAGCTTATTTATTAAACTTACAGATGATGCATAAATCTCAATTTCACAAAATTGAAGACTTAAAACTGGTTTTGTGGTCCAGGGTCACAAATGATATGATATCATAGACCCTTCAGACCTTCATGACTGTATGTGAAGGTTAATAAGTCTCTTAATATATCAGATAATTAGCTGTTTTTATTGTAAGTCTCTATAGGTGAAGGTGTGTGTGTGTCAGATTGTCTGGTGCTGTGCGTGTATAAGGAGCGCGGTGTGAAGGAGAGCAGCGTGACGCTGGAGCACATCTGCGGTCTGGAGGCGTGTGCCAGCGGCGACGGCGTTCCCTTCATCCTCTCCATCCTGTGTCTCAGTCAGAGCGCCGTGCTCGGGTTCGACAGCAGGGAGGCGCTGCAGAGCTGGGACCTGCGGCTGCGCTACTGCCTCGGGGAAGGTCAGAGGTCAACATTCAACACAAACAATATTCACTTACAGTCCACAATAATCAATAATAAGCCCGAGTCTGTTGGGTCTGTTTCTGTAATAAATAGGGAGTTTAGTGTAATTGACATCATGCAATGTGTCATGCCTAATATTTAAAATGCTTTTTTTCACACTCATACTGTAGCTTTATGAGCTCATATTGATTCAAAGACTACATGGAATAAATAATTTCATATTTAGTATAATACATATGTGTCCCTGCAGCACAAAAGCAGTGTTAAGTCGCTGGGGGAGGAATAATTATACATAATTATTATTAAATTGTCTAATATATATTTATTTGACTTCATAAATAATCAGAAATGATTAGAATTATTAAATTAAATTGAAATTAAATAATTATTAAAAGTATATAAAAAAAATACTTTGTCTCATGGCTTATGGCTGTTTAAATTGACGCGGGTGAAAGAGTGGTTAAAATAGTGAAACAATTACAACATCTAAAGCATTCACTTTTAACTGTCTTGATGGTTCATGGACACATTATGCACCATTTGCTTGATGTATATATTTGATTCAAGTGATTGTTGTGTTGTGTTTGAGCTCTTTGTAGTTGTGAGCAGGAATGTGATGTAGTCAGCTGTGTGTGTGTGCATCTGCCTCTTTGTTGTGATTATGCAAACCCTCATAAATCTGTTTCAAAGTTAGTGCTAACAGGTTTAACCCTGCCTGCATTCCCACGTCACATCACACAAAGAGAAGCTGTTACTGTGTAGACGTGATTTACTGCAGTGTGGAGCCAATGGCATCAGGATCAGCGTCCAGTGTGAGTGTATTGATCATAGTTTTTTGTTTTCTGTCTCTCAGTCCACAGTTTCAGCGTATCTGTGCTGCCTGGCACTAAACTGGAAAGCGGCCCGGCGACTCTGCATTTGTGCAACAATGTCCTGGTCATCACTAAAGACCTGCCGGCTGTCATCAGAGCTCACTGGAATCTGCTGGACCTGCGGCGATACGGGCCGGTCAACAACGGGTTTGTGTTTGAGGGAGGAACACGCTGTGGTTACTGTGAGTATGGCAATTAAACGAGGAAAGCTTTTTGATCAAATGCAATATCAAGGAGTTAAGGTTGTGCTAGTTATCGTGATCCAGTCGGCTTCTTCTGTTAAGAGAACCCGTCTGCGAGTTGCTTAATGATGTCTAAAGTTTGAAAAAGCTTTGATAACCTTTTGGGACTTTATTTAGGTTGAGGAAAAAAAAATCTTAAGTTGGTATTAAAAAAAACATTGAATATATCACTGTATATCCACCTCTGAAACCCTCCACCTCCCCCAGCTCCACCTGTCTAGACCAAATGCATTGGCATATCCATAAACATGCTAAAACTATTCCAAGAGTTTATGACTGAAATATGTTATGTTATATATTATTATGTATAGTTATATATAGCATTCATTGTATTGCTCAGCAGCTGTTATAAGCATTGGTAAATAGATGTAAAGCCAGATGCTCACTAATGCTAACATTCACAAATGCTCACTTTGCTCAGTATGCGGCAGTAAGATGATTTATGATGCTCTAAATCAGGGATCCCCAAATCTGGCCCACGAGATCCACTTTCCTGCAGAGTTTAGCTCTAACCCTAATCAAACACACCTGAGCATGCTAATCAATGTCTTCAGGATCATTAGAAAATCACAGGTAGCTGAGTTTGATCAGGGTTGGAGCTAAACTCTGCAGCGCATTGGACCTCCAGGGCAAGATTTGAGGAACCCTGCTCTAAATGGTTGCATTGGTTTGTGACCGCATTCAAAACAGCAGATTTGTTTACTTGATTGAATGTGGTTGTGTGTGTGTAACTGGAATTCCCTTCATCATGGAGACCAAATGTCCCCACAGGTATAGTAACACTGTCACATCTACAGTGAATGAAATGCATGACGACGATGAAGGTGAATGCAAATAGTCTTTAGTAATCCACAATAGGGCAAACACAGAACTCATAATGATAGGGATACGAGTGTGTGTGTGTGTGTGTGTATATACAGTGGGTACGGAAAGTATTCAGACCCCCTTAAAATTTTCACTCTCGTGAATTAATTTGTTTTTTGAAAATCTAAAAATGTGAGGGGTAGGTTTAGGGGTAGGGTTGGTGTAGGGCAATAGAATATACGGTCTGTACAGTATAAAAACCATTACGCCTATGGAGAGTCCCCATAAGAATAGCTGACCAGACATGTGTGCGAGCGTGTGTGTGTGTGTGTGCGAGCGTGCGTGTTTGTGTGTGAGTGTGTGTGTGCATGTTTGTGTGTGGTCACAGCTGACAGTGTTTGTGTGGTTGTAAAGTCTCAGCTGGTTTTGGGTGGTCTTGTTTGTAGAGTGATGGATGTCTCTGCTCATCAAACTTCATCAGATTCCTAGAAGGAGCAAGTCAGACATCAATGACATTCTTCTAGAAACTGACACACGACACAATACCAGCTGGACATTCAGAGAATATTCATCAGTTATTTGAATAGTTTAGTAAAAGCATTAGTATTGACTGAAACTAAAGCCATCAAAAATTAAACACTACATTTATTTCCGCAACATTTCTCATTTTTGTTGAAATAAAATAACTAAAATTAAGTAAGAAAACTATAACTTCTATATTCAATTCCTATTCATTTGAACGGAAAAGAGCAACCCGTGCATTATTGATTTCAGTATCATTCTCCATCTGTGTTCCACGGGAGACTGTCGAACACACGTGTTGATCGCGTGTGTCTGTGTGCAGGGGCCGGCGTGTTCTTCTTGTCCTGCACCGAGGCCGAGCAGATCAGTTTTCTCTTCGACTGTATTGTTCGTGGCATTTCCCCGTCCAGAGGCCCGTTTGGACTGAAGCCACTGCTGCCAGGTCAGTGTCACGAGTCTCATCACGTCTGTTTAAACCCTCATCTGAGGCCAAAATCTGGCTCTAACTCCTGATGCTTTCATGCCACATCTACCAGACTCTAAGTCTCTCTCATTTATCTCACATGGTCCCACATATTCACACTACATACCGCTTTATTACCTGCTGATATCAGGGCTTTTGTACTTTCAGATAAAGCTTTTTTAAGGCAGCATTCAACATTTGTTTTACATTTGTAGTTTTATGATAATATCAGTTTGTTAAGTCAAGCTATTTTATGACCCCCTTGTGAAAAACAAGTGCCCGTAATAGTATTGAATGTGCATTTGTGGTGTACTTGAAATCTGAAAAAAAAAATTTTTTAAATCTGTACTTGTAGATAATATACTTTTAATGTGAAGCCACTTAAGTGACTTAAAGAGAGACACTTTCATGACGAGTATCTGAAAACATTAATTCAGTAGTATTTTAAAGTTGATTATTTCCATGACAAGTACTCTTTTTAAAAGTATGCTAAAGTCTACTTCTTTTTCATAAAAAAATTAAAAGACAGTTATTCAAATTTTTTTATATAATGTATGAAGATTAATTTAAAATGTGCATGAAAAATAGCAAGGGTGAGATTATTAAGACAACGTGTAGTTTACGAAACTAAATAACTGGCTTTTATATTGTCATTGTACTAAAGCCAGAGCAAGTAATTAAAATGCCACTAATAGAGTAATATTAGATGCATAAACATTTCATTTACATTTAATAATTAGTTTATTTTTTCTCTCTCTCTGTGAAATTGTACTTGTTTCCCTTTTGTAGCCCCAGTTTTGAAGCCTCTGATAGAATTCATGCAAGATCAGCCCTAAGGCTTTTTACTGGGACATTTAAGACACTGACAAGTGTTTACATATCGGTCCAGCCAATCAGAGCGCTTCACACCTCCTCCTGACCAATCAGAACTCGAGCTTCTCTCCTATTCTGAGACCACGGGAGATCAAGAGTCACAGTTTATATACGCGAGCATTCCTGATGACTAACCTCATCCACAGAAAATGCCATGTTCTGTCCATCTGCTACATCTCATGGATGTTCGGTCAAAAAGCTCGAATGCAATGGGAGATCAAGAGTCACAGTTTATATACGCGAGCATTCCTGATGACTCTAACCGCATCCACAGAAAATGCCATGTTCTGTCCATCTGCTACATCTCATGGATGTTCGGTCAAAAAGCTCGAATGCAAAGCAGTGTTTATGAAGCCCCTCGGGATGTGTGTTGATCAGCGTCAGCGCTCCTCTGGCCGTTTGCCATCTCATCCACATGTCTGCTCTATTAATAGCACTTTAAGTGCTAGACTAACACTGGGCTTCTGCTGTAACTCTTCTGGGTCAAGTTGTCAATCTCAAACCACCAATTTTGCTATTTAGTATTGGATTTATATGGGGACGAGGGGGGATGTAATAATTACCCAAGCTTTGTAATATTAATCACTTCTAAATCTGCAATTTTAGTCAATTTACAGTATTTGTTATATAATCTCTATATTATGTCCTCAAGAAATAACCAAAGATGTGAACTGACAGGATAATAGACAACATGTGCATTTGATATTATTGGTCCATGTTCAGCATGCAGGCCATTGCATTGTTGTTGTTTCTCAAATTATTATTATTACAAAAAAAAAAAAAAGTTACATATTCATTAGATGTTTTTTAATTTAAAAAAATACAAATAAAAGTGATTAAATAAAGAGTGATATAAAATAAAATAATACTATTATTATAATAAATGACAGATATTATTATAAAATATTTATTTTAGAATTATTTCTAATATTAATAAAACACCACAACCATGACATTTTGTAATTTGAGCAGAAGAAGTAAATGGAATGTGGTGTATTTTTAGTCCAGCTACGATATAGTAGGATTACAGGTTCATCTGAATCTGAAATTTCTCCTTACAATCTCATGTATGTCCTCATATTTATTGTCTTCAGCATAATTCATTAGCTCTGCTAAATATGTGTGTGGGTCATTCTGTGTCAACTCAACCAGAGGTCCCCAAAATCTTTGATTTTGCTAATATATTCTTAAGAAAGATAGACATGTATAGTGATGGAAGCCAAAATATTAAATGTCGTGGATGAATATTTACTGAGTAAAACACTATTTTGTAGAGGGGGTTCAAAATGGCAATTTTCACCTGAGATTCAGAGCCAAATTACAGGGGGGTAAAATTGGCTTAAGAAAGATGGGAGCATCATAATGTTACTCTTACACAGAGATTGGTAGGTCTATTAGTAAAAGCTGTAGAATTGAGCAATCTTTATTGCATTATGCGCCAATGGTGACCATTCAAAAATGGGGAAAGAGCACTTTTCAAGTTTTTTCTCCAAACTTTGCAGGCCTGCAAATCAAAAAGTATTAAAGATATCTTAATGCCCTTTTAGATATTGGGTCTTAACAAACTTCTCTTTTGGCATCTTTGTTTTTAAGGCCCTATATGGTTCGGTTCCAGAGATATTGGAATTTCAATATGGCTCCAGGAGTAAATCGATAAATTGTACACATTTTCAGTGGTCAAAAACCAAATGTGGGTCACTTGATAATTATTTTCTTTTAAAGAGGAATGTCTGAAGGGCAAATAATGCTGAAACTAGAGATGTATCTAATTTCCTTCCGTCAAAACAACTGCATTGAACATACCTGTCTGAGTGCCGTAAGTGTTCTTTTTCCAAAGTTTGTGTGCCTATAACTCAAGCGGTATTAAAGATATCGCAATATAATTTTAGATTCTAGTTCTTAATTAACTTTTCTTTTGGAATCTGTATTATCAAGGCCCTGTATCATTCAGTTCCAGAGATATGGGGACCTCAATGAGGCCCCATATTCAGACTGTTGAATAAAATCTATTGTCAGTGGTTGAAAACCAAATTGTGGTCACTTTGTATACAAAGTATACACTTTGTAACAAAAAACTAAAATTCTAATTGAATAATCAAAATATGAAAATAAAAGCTAATTCAAATTATTAATGAACAGTGTAATAATATATACTGTTAGTAATACTAAAACAACAGCAACACTGTTTCACACGAGCAGCGTAGGAATGTTGAAGCCTTACTGCACCAAGATGCGGGTCTGGGACATCATATGAACAGATCACTGAGGCATTTTATTTGCCTAAAAGTAAAAGTTTCTTCATGTTTAGCAAATGTTAGCAGGCACGGGTTACTAAAACATGGCATTTGACCATCTTTTTGATAATTGCACAGCTGCAGATCAAATGCTAGCATTCCCATTTTGTTTGTTTCCATGTCATATTCTGGTTTGTGTGTCTCACAGGTTTTGATTTTCTCTGTCTGTGTCTTAGAGCCCAGCATCAGTGCAGCTTCAGCTCAGGACAGACTTAAGCATGAGGCGGAGGAGCTGGAGCGGAGGCTCAGTCTACTGTCTCACAGCACAGGTAACTGCTCACCCGTCTCTGTCCCACCACTAATACATCCGTCTGGTTGGTGTATGTAATATTGCATGTTAAATGCAATTGAATGAAAATGTACTATTGTTTCAGTTGATATTAAATGTGATTAGCTGAACTTTTTGAGTGTTTTTGACTCACTTAAGTATGACTTAAGTGCATCTTTATATGTGATTTCATAATTCATTCTGTTGTTTTTCAGATATGGTTAAAGTACTGCTGAAATGTACTGACAAGCATTTATGATAAACTAAAACATACTTTAATGTGAAATTTCTATTGAAATTTCCATTTCATGTAGTTAAATAGATTTGTAATTACATATATGTAATAGTTAAGTTGCAATTTATTGCATTTAAAATATAGTAACTTTAAACATAATATTGAATAACACACTGCAGTTAAAATGATAATCAAGTACTTTACATGCGCTTTAGTATGTTAGTAAACACATCAAAACAGTGTACTTCTTTAAAACATGACAAAATATTATTAAAACAATGATTTAAAATGTGACATTTACACTTAAGTGTGTTAGGTCATGAAAGTGTCTCTCATTAAGTCACTTAAAAATAAGAGAACACTCAAGTGTTAAAACATGATTTAAAATGTACTTCAAAGTACAATGTTTAATTTGACATTATTTACACTTTTAAAAAGTGTACTTAAGTGTGTTAAGAAACAATCATGAAAGTCTCTCTTTAAGACACTTAAAAATAAGAGGCCACTTAAGAATTAAAACATAATTATTTAAAATGTACTTCAAAGTAAAATGTTTAATTTGACATTATTTACACTTTTTAAAAGTTTACTTAAGTGTGTTAAGAAACAGTCATGACAGTCACTCATTAAGTGAACTCTTATTTCATACATACATGCCATATATATTTAATATTTTATTTATTATCTGCAAGTTCAGTTTAAAAAAAAAAACATTTTTAAATTGGAAGTACACTACAAGTGCACATTCGGGCACTTCTTTTAATAAGGGTCTATGGAAATATTAAAATGTGTGATACAAATCAATAGTGTATTAATTACAAAGTCAGAAAAAGGATAATTTCTTGCAGTTATTTCTCAATTTCCATTATGTGCGTTAAATATGTAATCAGAATTAATAATATTGCTTTCTTTCTCTTCTGTCCTGGAAGCTTCCAGCTCGCGCTTCGGCTCTTCGCTTGCGGGCGACGACCGCAGCATTTCCGGTTCCTCTGACACTTCAGACACGAGCCAGTCAGACTGCAGCGTTAGCGGTCGCCCTGCGCCGTGGAGCGATCTGGTTCTGCCCGGCTCTGCCGAAACGTCTCCGCTGGAGGAGAAACTCCAGGTCCCGGCCGATCCCGTTCGCTCACGGAAGCTGAAAGAGTCCGGCCGACAGAACTCGTCCGACAGCGGCATCGTGACCGGCAGCTTCTCGTCCTACAGCGGGAGTCTGGATGCTGCCGGTCCGGGAGAGGAATACGGCGCGCTGTTTAACCTGCCAGAGAAACACCTGTGCTCCTGCTCATCCTGTCCCGTCCACGAATACCAGGTTCCCTCGTCCCTGCGGTTCCTGTACGACTCTCCCCGCAGCCTGCTGGAGCTCAGCAGACACGGCAGCACATCTCAAGACGAGCCCTGCGCCGAATCTCCCAGCCAATCAGACTCGGAGCTTGATAAAGGGGAGGAGTCACAGACAAGGGAGGGCCTAATAAAAGGGGAGGGGTCTCAGGGATTATCCTGTAGTAAAAGCTGCTGTTCACCTCCTCCTGCCGGGATGAAATCACTCCTCACCTCCTGCCCCGTCTGCGGAGGACTCAAGGTATTTACATTACATTTAGTCATTTAGCAGGCACTTTTATCCAAAGCGACTTACGAATGAGGACAATGGAAGCAATCGTAATCAACAAAAGTGCAATGATAAGCAAATGCTATGACAAGTCTCAGTTAGCCTAACGCAGTACACATAGCAAGGGTTTTTTGTTAATTATATAATAGATCAAAAGAAAACAGACAGATAGAACAGAAAAAGCTATCGTTAGAGGTCTTTTTTTAATAGAAAACAAGCAGTTAGAAAGCAAACAGAGTGCAAGTCTTAAAGGGTCTTAAAAAAGAAAACAAATAGATAAAATAGAATTAGAATAGAGAGTGCTAGAATAAAAGGGAACATTTAATGTAAAAACTGTAATGTAAAAAATGTTAATGTAAAAAAAAATCGATATATACACTACTCAGGGTTATTATAGTTAATTATGGTTAACTGAAACATTTTCATTACTTGAAATAAAATTGTTAAATTCAATAAAATTGTTAATACAATTATTAATCATTAAAAGCATTCATTTAAATAAAATAATTAAACGTACCTGATTTCAGGTAATTGCAAAGGCAACATTTCTCACTTTAATTTCATTTACTTTGATGTACTAAAATAACTAAAACACTAAAACTATGTAGATACATAAAAACAAACTAATATATTGTATAAAAAACGACTAAAACAAAATTAAAATGAAAACAGAATAAAAAAACTAATTTAATATATGCTTTCTCTTTACTTGTTACACAATAATAAATGGATTAGGGCTGCATGATATATTAGAATAAAATCTTTCAGTTAAATGCATTAAAAATGGTTAAAACATTAACTAAAATAAAAATAAAATCTATTTATATATACAGTTTTCATTAAGTTTATCTTGATGTACTAAAATAACAAACTGAAATGATAAAAACTGTATAGACATGTTTAAAAAAAACGACAAAAAAACAAACAAAATTGCTAATAAAGTAATAAAAACCATAATGCTAAAATAACACTACTTTCTATTTATTTTTTCCACACCAATGAGCACAATAATCATTATTGCGACATGGCTTACTGCATTAGTCGTGTCATGAAGGCTGCGGTTTATAATAATAATCTATATACGTGTGTTGTGTGTTTCAGAGTGAATTAGCTTTGATAAATGCAATATATGTTTTAATCTAAATCTTTTCACAGTACTGTAGCTTTGCATGTCGATTTCTCCAAGTGTCTTTTGAGATGTTGCCACGGTTAGGCCTGTCACGATAACAACTTTTTGATGTGCGATATATTGCCCCAGAAATAACTGCGATAAGCGATATTATTGTCATTTTAAAGGCCATTTTATGCCACTGAATGTATAATCATAATGTAACAGCATAATAATGCAAAGAAGGCCTACACACTTCCAAATGACAACAAACTTTTAATTTTTAAGAATATTTAGATCATGGAAATTATCAAAATATTAGATACCTGGATAAACAGTAAATACAATTGTTTTAACAAAAAGTGCAAAGTAGAAAAAAAGAAAATGCACAAAGAACTTGTATTTTCCCGGACCTTCTTTTCTCTGTAAATGAAGGGTGCACAGTGCACACTATTGCTGAAAAACACAATCACTACTCAGCGGTCAGAGGTGTGTATGCACAAAGGCACAGATCCCTAACTAAGGCCATATCTGCAGATGAAACTTTGTTTGTAGAAGCATTTTTAAATGTGAACTAGCACCTCATGACTACACCACGTTATGTACGAGAAGCTGCAAAAGACTCCGGCGCAAGTGGAATGTACAAAACATAGTGACATTAATTTTTAAGTAAATATAATGTGCGATATATTGCATCACCAAAAATGATTGAGGTCATGGACATATATTGCGCGATAAGTCGATATATTGATTATTGCGACAGGCCTAGCCACGGTTCTTATTAGGCATTATACTCGTTTTGTCGTTCTGCATATTACTGTGAACTTTAATGTTATTTTCATTGAAAAAAAAAATTGTATTCCATGAATATGACATAATTAAAATGAACAAATTATTTAATTTATCATCAGAAAAGTGTTAGCCAAATTGCATAGCCCTACAAACAAGCACAGCGAACCATTGCTTTAATGTTTTATTATTGATTTTTTTAAATGGCAGTTATAGTTATAGTTCATTTGCATTTCTTTCTTGGAGCTGTGAGGAAACACTGAGCTACGATCATGAGCCTCCTGATGTGCTGCATCCAGAGCAGCTGTTAATCGATGTGCTCTGTGTGTTTGTTAAACAGGGCTCTTTCCATCATTCACTGCCCGCTGCGCCAGGTGAGATTCACACAGCCAGTATATCTCTTACAGCCTCCCTCAGTCTGCATGACCCATAATGCACTGCTCAGAAGTTCTTAACTGGAAAAGACATGCACTTTAGCATACTTTATAAAAAGCGCACTTATGACAGAAATAATATACGTATGCAATGTTTTTTTGAACACTTAATTGCATGTCAATGGCAATTAAATTAAAATTAGTTACAGTTTCAATTAATATTTAATGCAATTATCTGAACTTCAGCTTGCTTTTTTGACCCACTTAAGTTCAGTACATCTTTATATGTAATTTCATAATTGCTTCTTTGAAATATGGTTAAAGTACTGCTGACAAGCATTTATGATCAACTAAAATATACTTTAATGTCACTTCTATTGTCATGTATTAAAAACAGTTTGCAATTAAACACTCGCACATTTTCCAATATTGCAATATAAATGTAATGTTAAATAACACAATACAGTTAAAATGAAAATTAAGTACTATACATGTGTGTTAGTATGTTAGTCAACACATCAACATACGTGTACTTCTTTAAAACATGACAAAATATTATGAAAACATGATGATTTAAAATGTACTTAAAAGTAAATCTTTTGATTTAACATTTTAAAAGTGTACTTAAGTGTGTTCAGAAACGGTCATGAAAGTGTCTCTCTTTAAGTCACTTAAGTGGCCTTTTATTTCATTAATTATATATAAATGGGCATCCGATGACCCCTTTAAAATCTATTAACTTTAAATGTAATATTGAATAACACAATACAGATAAAATTAAAATTAAGTACTGTACATGTGCTTTAGTATGTCAGTCAACACATCAACATAAGTGCACTTCTTTAAAACATGACAAAGATTATTAAAACAATGATTTAAAATAAAACTTAATTTGACATTATTTCAAAGGTCACTTTTTAAAAAGTCTACTTAAGTGTGTTCAGAAACGGTCATGAACGTGTCTCTCTTTAAGTCACTTAAGTGGCCTTTTAATTC
>NW_015506243.1:95298-100298 GCF_001515645.1 Sinocyclocheilus grahami | reverse complement strand
GGTCTACAGTGAGCCGCTGCTACGTCAACAGATATCTGCGTTCTCATGTTAGATAAATGTGTGCAATGCACAGAACCAGAAATGCATTTTTTTATTTATATCCGTTGTATTGCTTTCTGGTTGCATTTGTATGAAATAGGCTGCGTAGTCTTTTTATTAACCTACATTCAAGTGTCATTTTTACATTAAACTGCTGATTTTGTATTTTGTACATTACAGGCCTGTATGTTCTCATATTCTCTTTCAGCACTGAAGGACGTGAACACGATGTGTTGCTTTGTTTGTTTGTTTTCTATTGCAGTCACTTTTGCTGAATATTGCGATTGCAATACTGTGATATGATAACCATGCTGCTATATATATTATATGTAGATATAATAATCAACATAATAATGCTAATAATAATCTTGTTATTACTAGTGTGCTATAAAATATTGTTGAGTACTGTGTTATTATTATTATTTATTTCAGCATTTTCTATTTTACATCACAGTGAGTATAATAGTACAGCAGTGATCTATGTCTTACATTAAACCCTCAGACTTTGTCTTGGTGGAAAACTTCTTTTGTGTGTAGTTGGCCGTAATTGTCATCTTCATACACTCTGGTGAAGTGCTGTATTCCTGTCTCCACTAAAAAAATGTAAAAAAAAAAAAAAAAGTGTTTGTTTTCGTTTTCTGACAAACTTTTGGAAATGTAATTTTTGACAGAATTATGGACTGCGAGTTCTCGGAGAACAAAGTAAAAACCATGAAGTCTTTATGATTTGTAATCGTGATATTTGTGTTATTGTTGAATATATGCCCTTCCGCTCTGAAATATGAAACTTTATGATAAAATAACTTGCAGTTGTGGTTTTTCAATGTGATATGCTGCCATTAGTCTCTTTCACTCAGTAGGCTAATACCAGCAAATTGTGCATAAAATTACCGGAGCAACTTAAACAAAATACAAAAATACAGAGGCAACAATATTTCATTCACACATCAGTTTCACAATACCGATGAATTATGTAACACCATTAACCAGAAATGACCTCTAAATGTGCCTCCCATTCTTAAAAGAAGTATAAAAATATTCATATGAAGCATTTTTTTTTGGTATATTTTAAAATCCGTATGGCACACAAAAGTATGATGTTGGTAAGAAAACAGCTGTTAAATTGAAATAGAAATTACAAGACATTTCACACTGATGTATTATGTTTTGTTAGTTGAATGACTTGAATGATGATCATCTGTTCTTGTCATTTATTCACAATATCTCATTCTTGCAAAAAGTTTGTTCAGAAATATTGGTGTTCAGTTTATGTTCACATACGCATGAACATGATGCAGAATTGCTCCATAAGTTCTGCATATAGCAATAAAAGTTAAGTATCACACAGTTTAACACATATATTTGGACTCACAGAAGCTTAACACACTAGAGAGAGAGACTATTAGATCAACATGTGTAAGGAAAGTTGGCAACACTTTACAATTGTTTTCATTAATAAACCATTAACAAACATTATATGATGCTTAACAGATCATCGATATATTAAAATAGCTAGAAACCTGAGATATGTGCTTGTTAATGTTTACTTTTAAATACAGTAAGCATTGCCTAAAGACTAACAGATTATTTCATACCAATTAATATGCTTAGAAACGTCAATAAACTTTCCATTCAATGGGATAATCCTAGAAACAGTGTCTATGAAAAGAGGAGAGGACTCGCCCCGAAACTCAAAGATGAAGAAGAAACTCTGAAGAAAGAGTTTGACTGGTTTCAGCAAAAAAACCAAGTCAAAATTAAGTCTTAGCTTAGAACAAGCAACAGTAACTGGAAACAAGACAAAAACAAATCTAAGTAAGAAAAACATTTTTTGCAGTGCAAACTAAAATGTGCTTTTAACACCCTAAGTATATATATACATGTATTTAGTTACCCCTTGTAGTACACTTGCACCATCGTGCATCAAGTGTACTATAAAGTGGTGACTAAATACATTTTTTAAACACAAAGGCAGTGTTAAAAGCACATTTTAGTTCATAGTCATGGTGTCCCAAAATAGCACAGTTCAGTACACTTAGATGATCTTAAGTTTATCTTTAGAAGTACTAAAGAATCATTTTTGGCATAACAAGTACAAAATTAGCGTGCAAAAATAGAGCACTTTAAGTACATAATGGAAGTGTACTTTATTTCACCCGGGATGCCTTCTGGAGCATCACCTCTGACCTCTCTAATCGGCCTTACTGGAAGTGGTTTGTGTTCCAGAAATATCTAGAAAAATACTTACTAAAACATCGGAGATCCCAGATGAGTGGCGAGTATGCTTGAAACAGTACGCTATCGAGAGTTTGGACAAATACAATGGAGAAGATGAAGAATGAGCAGTGTTGCCAAATGATTTTCAGGGGAAGATGCTAAAGGAAGGTCGATTTGTTGCTAAAAGTTGCTAAATGACGTTGTTACGTAATCACGACGCAAAATTGTCACTGCGTCAAATCTCAGCGAAGATTATATTTCGTATATGTTAATTTAGATTTGTTCGTAAAATAATATAAATGCATAATATAATATTAAAATATAAACAACTGTATTTTTTAAATACAACATTGAATTGAATTTTTTTTTTTTACAATTTAAGATTTTTTTTTTATTAGCTAGTAAACTACAATACAGTAGTTTTAAGCAGTGTATTAGTTAGTATGCTATACACTCTAAGACAAATCTGTAAAACATAGGGCAAAATCTACTATGTTAATATGAAGGAATTTTCTGTACTGATTTTTCTGGGGTTTTTTTACCTGCATTTTTAATTACGCATTGTATTTAGTGTTTTCGGGTTACAACGGATAACGGATAATGGCCTGGAAAATTACTAGTACCTTTTCCATTTTTCTAGACATTGTTCTTACGGTGTACTAAGTGATCAACAATCGCAGGTACAAGCTAACAAGGTGTATAATTAATGAACAATTATTAAATGATTATTATTAATAATAAATTGAACAGTAAGTAACTTGATTCACGTGATCTTCGGTTTCCTCTTTTTGTGTAATTTAGATGAAAAATGTGTGCCTTTTTTATTGTTTGTGTCACTTATTAAACGTTGCTAAAAGTTGCCAAATAAATGTGAAAAATAGCTACATTTGTTGCTAGATGCGTTTGGAAGAAAAAGTTGCTAGGGTAGTGTGAAAAGTTGCTAAATTTAGCAACTAAATTGCTAAGTTGGCAAGACTGAGAATGAGACACTTACTCTCTCTTCTACGATTCTCCTCGGATCACAGTACGAAGTGAGCTTATACAGAACTCCATCAGAAACACTGAAGAGGATCATACCAGCATCTGTGAAACGATCTGAATGTCAAAACAACATATTTCTTAACATATGCTGTACTGAGAAACATCAACATGTTTAATGCATTTCGTCAGTTTTCTCCATAACTGTTGATTTGACTTTATTGCTGTTATGTGGAACTTTAACTTAAATCATAAAATCGCTTTTATTCTGTTGCACCAGTAGGCGCCAAAGTATTACATCAGATTCTTTATCACTGTGACTATCGCTTAGTTTGTTTGGAGTCTCTTCTGACTTTGAGTAATTCTAAAGAGACAGAAAACACTTGGAAATCGCTCGCGACCCTGATATATGCCCTGTCTGAGGCTACAGCCAAGATGTGCAAATTCATGTTTGTGCACTGTTTAAATACAATCCACAATACTAAGGACTTAGTTAGACTAATTAAACACTTGGCACATGACACATTTAGTTTTGCATTTTGAAAAAAGTGGTCAAAATCATATACTTTGAAATTATGTTTAAGATGTGTTCAGTAGGCCTAGTTTGATGCTTTGATCAGTACCTGTTTGGACGAAGAAGTGGAAAAGCTCTGAGACCAGACGACAGAAAGACAGACGAAGACAAATAAACAAACAAACAAATAAATAAATGCAATTTTAAAAAAAACACGCATAAACATCGATACAGCAAACACAGGGTGGGAAGATTTGATAACGGAGAAAATCCTGAGTAGTGACGCTCAAGTTGCTTCTCTTTTATCGCATTACATTTATACCATTAATTTGGTTTACAAATTAAGATTCCACTTCTTCTTATGTATAGGCTATATGGTATTTTCCTAATAAAATAAATAATTGCATTATGTATTGTTTTTCACATTCCAAAAAATTTGATTCTGATAAATAAAAGAGCACCTCAAATACATAAATGTCAACTCAGTTTTCTGTTATATATGCCTATAAGTCCGACCAAAATAATCTTGAGTAATTTACATTTAGTCATTTAGCAGACGCTTTTATCCAAAGCCACTTACAAATGAGGACAATGGAAGCAATCAAAATCAACAAAAGAGCAATGATATGCAAGTGCTATAACAAGTCTCAGTTAGCTTAAACTCAGTACACGTAGCAAGGTTTTTTTTTTTATTATGAATAGAGTTTTTTTTAAAGAGTAGAATTAGAATAGAGAGTGCTAGAGTTAGAGGGTGAAATAAAAGTTGAACAGATGTGTTTTAGTCGTTTCTTGAAGATGGTTAAGGACTCAGCTGCTGGGATTGAGTTGGGCAGGTCATTCCACGAGGAGGGAACAGTTCATTTAAAAGTCTGTGAAAGTGATTTTGTGCTTCTTTGGGATGAACAATAAAGTGCCGTTCACTTGCAGAATGCAAGCTTCTAGAGGCACATAACTCTGAAGTAATGCATTTAGGTAAAGGGGTGCAGAGCCAGTGGTGGTTTTGTAGGCAAACATTAATGCCTTGAATTGTATGCGAGCAGATATTGGTAGCCAGTGCAAACCGATAAACAGAGGTGTGACGTGCGTTCTTTTCAGATCATTAAAAATTAATCTTTGCTGCCGCGTTCTGGATTAATTGTAGAGGTTTGATAGAAGTGGCTGGAAGACCTGCCAAGAGAGCATTGCAATAGTCCAGCCTGGACAGAACAAGAGCTTGCACAAGGAGTTGTGTTGCATGTTCTGAAAGAAAGGG